>NC_044189.1:3533746-3586630 GCF_900880675.1 Sparus aurata | reverse complement strand
GGACTCTGGTACTAAATGTTCCACACGTTGCATTTCTGTGTGACAAAACAACTCTGCAATCCTGAACACTGTTGCTGTGTCTCAGTTCAGGGTCTGCATGGAGTCCCCCACTTCTTCTAATATGATGTAAAAATATTGATAGTTTTTAGCCTCATGTGTGTTCATACATGCATGGAGTATCTCTTGTGATGTTGTCATAAGAACAGCATTCCCCCACTTAAATAATCCTCTCTGAATGTCACCTTGTGATTGTAGGTCATCTTGTAACCTGTCAAGGACACAGCTTAGCAGCAAAACTTGATATCAAAAGTATCCTGAATGCTTCATGTGTTCCTACCACATTGTAGTGAGGAGGACAACATTTTGTAAAGAGTTGTAAATGTTAAGACCTTAAAAATAAAAGAAAACATTCACATAATTGGTATTTACTTTCTAATTACAGTCTTTACCTTTTCTGTTGTCTGTTGTTGTTCATCTAAAATTGTCATTTCTTTATTTTACCCCAAATTATTTAGTCAGTAAACATATATAATCGTTTGTCTTCGTCTGGAACTTAATTTTAATGTGGAGAACCGATGGATATGTGTAGAGAAGTCACTGCTTCAGAATATGAGATTGAATAAACTGATTTGAAATTGAATACTCTAACTGTCCAAGTCAAACTTGGACAGTTAGATGTTTGGAATAGTTCCCTCTGGGCCTATTCCAGTAAATCAAACAATGGAGGTGGTGCCCCAACTAAGAGTGTATTATTAATAGTATCAGTGGTGTTAGAGCGAATGTGTGTTGTCAGTGTTAAATTAAAGGAACAATACTCAAAACAAACTGAAATGAACATGGCTGCCAGAAACAAAGAGAGCGAGCCTCTAAAGATTGGCCGTCCTATTTATATTATCCTTAAGGCAGGAAACACACCGGCCCAACCGTTGGACGTCTGAAGTGTTTGGAGAGACTCGGACGAGGTCGGGAACAAATATGTTTGGGTGTGTTCTGCTGTGTTGGAAGCTTTCGGAGCCGCGCGGAACGTTTGTCGGATCCGACGTGAGCATGCGAAGTCTGAGGAGAGGGGCCGTCGGACGTCTGAGCCATTGGATTCTCTGATTGGTTGTGTGCCAAGCTGAATGGCCGTTCTGATGGGCGTGTGCTAGCGAATCAGCGCGGTGTTGTGGGAGGGGACGGAATACTGTGTGCGCTTTGTTTTTCTATGCACTCTGTTCCGTCATTCCCCGTGATCATGTTTTGCAGTACTGGCACGAGACTAGCTGTTATGTCCGTTCAGGACGAATTAATTCTTGTTCGTCTGGTAATGCCTCGCTGCATGTTTAGTATGCAGCTGTTTTTATCGGAAATAGTTAAGTTTCGTTTTGATCGAAAGTAAAGAGAGTTGCGTGCACAAGCCTCTCGTTTACAACTCACAACACAAGCGCCACCCGCTTATTGAATCTCGCGCAAGTGCAGAACGTACACGCTACTGTGGAGTAGGCAGCACGTCGAAGTGGTGTGTTCAATGCAACTTTTCTGCCGAACGGGTCAGACAAGAGGCAACGGAGTGGTCGGAGAGTGGTCGGATAAGCCAGTTGGACGTCTGGGTGGTGTGTGGGGGCCTTTAGCTCCACACTCTCAAGGTGCAGCCAACCAGCTGACGGCCTGGAACATACTTGAAGGCTACAGAGAAGTAAAAACACAAGGGAGGTCAGAGCGAGGCCGTCAAAATGCCGTTTGCTGTTATAAATTGTACTTAAGCTGTAAAAACTGAATGGAATAGACAACGTGTAACAATAGAACAATCATTTATTTCATGAATCATATAAAATGAACAATTATGAACAAATGATTTAAAACGAACTCATACATTAACTAAATAACAACAGAAATAATGTCTTCATCTCCTCCTCGGCCCTGGCTGGCTCTCCTCCTCATCATCATCTTCATTCTCCTCCTCCTGGTCACTTGGCCCTGGTTTGTCCTCAGTGGAAGGCCTCTGTCCTAATACCTCATCCATGAGGACAAACCAGGACCAGTAGCAGTACTGGGCCTCAGCAAAGTATTTATTAACTAGCATGTGTAAAACAAATATAATTTAGTTTCCACGTCATCATTCAAACCTGCAGCTACTTTGTACTTGTTCTTTAAATGGTCCCACTTGTTTCTGGCCTGCTGGGCCCGAGCTTCCCCTGCAGGCCCATTGTTTCCAGAATTGTTCTGAACACACAGAGAGAAGTAAGAGAAAAGGTCAACACAAGATCACAATAACACAGGAATGCAGTGACACACACACACATAATAACAACAAAGAAGAGAACGACAAACAATGTTTGTAGCTGATATGTGTGTCTGTCCCTCTCTTTCCCTCTATCCCTCACACATACATACACACACGCCGGTATCCATGGAGACGTCTCGACCTCACACACACACTGCAGTCACGAGTTGATCTGGCCTCCTTTAAAAAAATTTTAAAATGCCATTTTAAATTGCAAACTGTGTGTAAAGCAGAAAATTTGTTTAAAGTTTTGGAGACTTGAGTAGAGGTTTTGCTCTCCGTGTGTCAGTTTAAATATTTGTGCTATGCATGTCATTTTAGTGTGTTAGCAGTTGTCCCTGGTGTGTCCTCAGGAATGGAGGCAGTTAGGACAGGGGGCAGTGGAAGGCCTCTGTCCTAACACTTCATCCATGGAGAGGTATGGAGAGGGAATGTGTGTTCAGCACCCATGCGTCAGGGGAAGCAGATCTAGATAGGACCGTCTCTGCTCACCTTTCTCAATCCCCCGTTTCCTCAGCGCTGCTCCCACTGCGCGCTGTGTGTAGGCATCAAGTGTTGAGGAATGTTTCCAACCTCCCTGCTGAAAAAAGCAACATAGACCAGCATCAAAACACAACATAAGCTGGTCTTGTTGGTGAAAAGCCACTAGACCAGCATGTGTTGTGTTTTGTTGCTGGTCTCTGCTGGTTTTTTGTGCAGGGTTGGCAACTCTCTCGCTGGATTTAACAACTTTTCACACCCTCTTAGCCACTTTATTTCTAAAAAGCATCACACATTAAATGTTGCGACTTATTCAGATCATCAGGGGATATATTAATAATGTTTGCATCTGGCGCACGAGTCATTTATAATAGTCAATAGCCAGTATAATAGCAACAGCGCCTGAGATCCGCCCACAAAGCTACTTGCGTTTTGCGTTTGATACTTGCGTTTCAGATCGTTAAGATAGAGCCCAAAAGCTTTTTGGAAGTCAAGTACATACATTTTGTTTTCATTTTGGTTTATATGTTTATCAATTAGGGTATGTAGGGTGTAAATATGATCGGTTGTGCATTGTTTTGGTATGAATCCAATTGGCTTTTGCTCAAGACATTGTGTTTGGTAAGGAAGTTCATAAGTCTGGTGTTCATAATATTACAGAAAACCTTCCCCAGATTACTGTTCACACAGATGCCGATGTAGCTGATATGTGTGTCTTTCCCTCTCTTTTCCCTCCATCTCTCTCTCACACACACACACACAAGCTCTGGGGTTTGAGAAACTTGCAGCAACCTTCAGCAGCTCAATGATCAGAATCAGTTCCAAAACATTCTACAACATCAAAGCCTTTTAGCTACATTTAAATAACAACATTGGAAAGGAAAACATTTTTACACACACACACATAATAACAAAGAAGAATACAATGAACATTTTATAATAATAATAACAATAATACATTAAATTTTTATAGCGCCTTTCAGGGTACCCAAGGACACTTAACAAAATGGAACAAACAAAACAAAGAATAAATGGATAAACAAAAAATACATGTAAAAAAAAGAAAAATTGATTGATTTGGCTGGATCTAGAGCTGATAGGCCTTATTAAAAAGATGGGTTTTTAAGTCTCTTTTGAAAGTCTCCAGAGAAGTCTGTTTGCGGATTTCAGCTGGGAGAGTTCCAGAGAGTGGAGGCTGTCACACAGAAGGCTCTGTCACCAAAGGTTTGTAGTTTGGTGTGCGGGATGGAGAGCTGGTGTGTGCCTGATGAGCGCAGCATCTGATTTATAGGTCAGGAAGCGAATTTTGTAGGTGATGTGTGATTTAACTGGGAACAAGTGAAGGCGGATGAGAGTGGGGGTGATGTGTTGCCTGAACTTGGTGCAGGTGAGGTTTCAATGGAGACATTACGCATGCATGCAGTCCCACAGCCCTCCCCCCTCTTGGAAGATCTGACCACAACCTGGTTCTGCTGACCCCTAAGTATATGCCTCTTGTTCAGCGGCAGCCTGTCCACACTAGGAGCGTGAGGAGGTGGACTCAGGAGGCTGCTGACGCACTACAGGACTGCTTTGAGTCGACAGACTGGGATGCACTTGTTGAGCCACATGGAGAGGATCTGGACAGCATGACCGACTGCATCACAGAATACATCAGGTTCTGTGAACACACCACCATGCCAACCCGGACTGTACGCTGCTTCCCTAATAATAAGCCGTGGATCACCAATGACCTGAAAGCCCTTCTTAACAAGAAGAAGAGGGCGTTCAGGTCTGGAGACAGGGAAGAACTGAGGAGAGTGCAGCATGAACTCAGGGATATGCTGAGGGCCTGTAAAGATGCCTACAGGAGGAAGCTGGAGGCCAAACTCCAGCAGAACAATGTGAGGGATGTGTGGACTGGTATGAAGCAGATCACTGGGTGTAAGGTGAGCGGCAGACAGTCATCGGGCAGCCTGGAGAGGGCAAACGAGCTGAACAGATTCTTCAATAGGTTCAGCTCACAGCATTCTGTCGTCTCCCTGACACCTCCAGACCCCCACACACCCTCACTGCCCCAAATGCTTCCTCCTCTCCCCCCTCACTCCCCTGCTGTGAGCTCTCCTGTGCAGCACCTCTCCTCCTCCTCCACCTCTTCTTCCTCCTCCACCTCTTCCTCCTCCACCTCCTCCTCCTCTACCTCCTTCTCCTCCACCTCCTCCTCCACCTCCTCGTCCTCCACTGAAGACACCAGCAGCCTCCCCCGCATGACTGTGACTGCAGGCCAGGTTAGGAGACAGCTGGAGAGACTCCACCAGCAGAAGGCTGCAGGTCCTGACGGTATCAGCCCCAGGATCCTGAAGACATGTGCCAGCCAGCTGTCTCCTGTCCTACAACACCTCTACAACCTGAGCCTGGGTCAGGAGAGAATACCGGTGCTTTGGAAGACTTCCTGCCTGGTTCCTGTTCCAAAGAAGTCGACACCATCAGACCTCAATGACTATCGATCAGTGGCCCTCACATCTTACGTCATGAAGGTGCTGGAGAGACTGGTTTTGGCCAACCTGAGGCCGCAGGTGAGAGCCCTGCTAGACCCTCTGCAATTTGCTTACCAGCCCCACTTGGGAGTTGATGACGCTGTCATCTTCCTGCTGCAACGAGCCCATTCGCACCTGGATGGTGGAGGAGGCACTGTGAGAATCACATTCTTTGATTTCTCTAGTGCTTTTAACACCATTCAGCCACTGCTACTGGGGGAGAAGCTGCGGGTGATGGGTGTAGACGACACAATGATCTCCTGGATTACTGACTACCTGACAGGCAGGCCACAGTTTGTCCGTATGGGCAGTGTTCTGTCTGATGCGGTGGTTAGTGATACAGGAGCTCCACAGGGGACTGTACTGTCTCCTTTCCTGTTCACCTTATAAACCACTGACTTTCAGTACAACACCGGGTCGTGTCACCTGCAAAAGTATTCTGACGACTCGGCTGTTGTTGGATGTATAAGTGAGGGACAGGAGGAGGAGTACAGAGCACTGGTGGACAACTTTGTGGAGTGGACTGGACAGAATCACCTGCGGCTGAACATCAGCAAGACCAGAGAGATGGTGATAGATTTCAGGAAGAAGAGGAAGACGGCTTTCCAACCTCTGTGCATTCTGGGAAGGGATGTGGAGGCGGTGGAGGATTACAAGTACCTGGGTGTTACCATCAACCACAGACTGGACTGGAGATCTAACACTGAAGCTGTTTACAAGAAGGGGATGAGCAGACTTTACTTCCTGAGGAAGCTGAGATCCTTCAACGTGTGCAGCAAGATGTTGGAGATCTTTTATCAGTCTGTGGTGGCCAGTGTACTCTTCTTTGCTGTGGTTTGTTGGGGAAGCAGCATTGGAGCCAGCGACACCAACAGACTCAACAAACTGATCAGGAAGGCTGGCTCTGTGATTGGCTGCAAACAGGACACTCTGGAGGCTGTGGTGGAGAGGAGGACACTGAAAAAACTGTTATCCATCATGGATAATCCTCTCCACCCTCTCCAACTCACACTGGTCAGACAGCGGAGCACCTTCTCCGGAAGACTGCTTCAGCTTCGCTGTCGTAGCAATAGATACAGGAAATCTTTCCTGCCACAATCCATCACTTTATACAATAACTCTCTCACCTCTGCCTGACAGAGAACTCTGGTCTCTCTACTGTTTTGTTGTATATATTATTATTGTTATAGTATATTTTGCATATTTTGTTTTGTTGTATATATTATTATTGTTTATAGCACACTGTGCACTGTATATATACACTATGTATATATTGGATTCTATTTATGTGTTTTAAGTGTTTTATTTGCTGACCCACTACTGCTGTAACAAAATAATTTCCCAGTCTGGGATCATTAAAGTAATTCTATTCTATTCTATTCTATTACGTCATCACACACTGTCTGGCCTCTTCCTGTGAGGACAGAGGCTTTATGTCTCCTGATGTTGCTTATGTTTTTTGGCCCAGTGGCCCGATGACGCTTAAGTTACGTTGACTGCTGAGTTTTTCCCTCAGTGAATGAGTTCAAGTCCCGTAATTCTTTTTTCTTTTTTTTGTTTTTCTATGTGATGCATGTTTACTCAAGCAGGGAGAAGAGATGAGTAAGTGTTTTTAATAAAGGTTTATTAGAGATGCACATTCACAGGAAGAGCAACTCTCCCTTCTCCTGTTTACAGCATCTTCTGTAACAACCAGCAACTTTGATACAGCGACTGAGGGTTAGACACATTTAATCCAACAGGAGGTGACATGGATAGGTTTTTTTTTTTTTTTATCTCGCACAAGCGACTTACCATCTGCTGAGATAGTAAGTAAGATGCAATAGTATATCTGTTTTATACAATAACAGCAGACAACAAATGTGTTGAGTGTTCCTGTGAAAGCCGAGAGAATGTGGTCTGTGTGAGAATGTTGTGGAAAATTATAAATGTAGGTTTTCTGTCACAATGTTCACATAAATATGATACTATATGCACCTGCATCCATTGTAAATCGTTTGTCCTGATTGCCAGTTGTCACTGCTGCAACATCATTTCATAAATTAATTATAACCAAACAGCTATTACCTTGACAACTCCTCCATCATCATGGATAGCATCATAGCCATTAAAACAGCTATTAAAATAGCTATTAAAACACCTGGACACTCATTGTGGATCATCAAAATACCTGTTACATGTCCCTCTTACCATTACACAATAACAATAAGACACTTTATTAACTTTATTAATTAAATTAATCAATTAAAATTCTGAGATGGTCTCGATCCATGATAATAAGCCTGCATTTAACGGACTGCACTGTTAAATTATGTCAAAATGCGAATGAATTAGTATCTCGCACGCAGTGTTGGGAAGATTACTTTGGAAATGTAGTTGGTTACAATTACAAGTTACCCTGTTGAAAATGTAATAGTAGTGTAACTATTTCAATTACTTTCTCAAAGTAATGTAACTAATTACATTTAATTACATTATGATTACTTTTCTTAATTTTGAATGAAATCTCTCAACTGCTAACCATTTTCACATTTTAAGACCTATAGTGTGATAAACCTTTCAGTTCAAAGGTTTAACCATATATTATGAGTCTGACCTTCGGCCTGTACTGTGAAGGAGGCTCACTTCCTCACTAAATGGAGCGACAGCGGGCTGATTTCAGCCAAGAGGAGCAGGTTGTTTTAATGGAGAGAGTATGAGCGATACAAAAAAGCCTGATCACAGCCTGAAGCAACAGTGTTGCTGCAAATATGACAAGAGGAGGCTGATTTTAATTTCTGACAGCTCTACATTGAGCTGCTTTTAAATATGAAGCTTTAGAGCAACAACAACTGTTGTTTTAAACTGTTTTATATTGTTTTCATATATTTCACTGATCGCAATTATAAAATGCCAGTGTGTGTTATATTGAAAGCGAGGCTGGTGTGTGTATGAAAATAGGTTACAGTGGGTTTTTTAGGTGCTGTAGCTACAAGCAAATCTCATGTTGTCTCTGTAAAAAGACCTTTTTAAATGTGAGAAAACAGAGTAGACTACTCAAGATTTGCGTTTGGGCAACACGCGGAACAATTAATATATTCATGGCCACATTAAGTTAAATTATCTGTCCTGCTGCGAGCGCACAACTTCTTTCAGTGGTGACTGTATATAAAAGTAAATAGGCTATAGCCTAATAAATGACCTCCTGACGCGAGTCGGATCAACAACTGAGCAGCGTATCCCCTCAGCTGAACATCTGTAGGCGGAGACGCTCAGAGAGAAAGTAAACAGCAGCGGATCAGCGCGATCTCTCCCTCCGTACAAATGATCTGTTCTGATCCAGCTCCACTGGACTTTCAAAGTAAAGGTCACGCCAGCTGTAAATGAGTTAAACAGTGAAACAGCGGAGCTTTTCTAGCCGATTTTATGATTAAACTCTGAACAGAACCTGGTCGGGACCAGGTTATGAGCTAAGCATAAGTTACCATGGTGATGTAGCCAGGCTAAAAGAGAGCCACCTTTGTAATACAGAGAAGCCTGGCTTCTGTCTGTATGAAGTGTTTTTTGTATTTCCAGCCCAGGAACATCTTGTGCGCCGCCGACACTGTTGCTGCTGAGTCTGACTGCCGCCGTACGGTAGTGGTGGGCGGATTGATCCAAATATCGATAGTATCGATACCAAGGTGAGTACTGGTATCGGATCGATACTAGCGTGATGAGATCGATATTTTTGTTGTAGTTTCACTTCTATAAATTCGGCAAATCACTCGTTTTTCTTCACAGAGTTTGTGTGAGCGCAGCGCTCCTCTTCACCTCTCCCACTCCGCTCACTCAGGTTCACCGTAACTAGAAGTCAAAAATATATACTTATATTGATATAGAGCCTACCTCAAACCTGAAGTTTGAATATGGCAGAATATAATAACCCCTTTGTGTATCTGTTGAAGGAACATCAGTATTTCTATTTAGGCTACATGCAGATAGGTTATAGATTTAATTAAGTTAAATATAATTTTCTTATTTGGCTAAAATCTTTGTCTTGTGTTTTATCGTTATCATAATCATGGTTAACTAAGGAAAAAGTGCTCAGTATCGGTATTGGTATCGGCAATACTGGCCCTGTAATTACTTGGTATCAGATCGATACCAAAATTCGCAGTATCGCCCACCCCTACCGTACGGTTTGTCGGTTGAGTTGAATGGCACATGACCAGAGAGAGCCAATCACAAGCGATAGTTTTGGAAGGAGGATGTTGATATGAAAAAAACTAAAAACAAACATGAATCCAGGGGGGCGAAAAACTATTTGATAAATCCGAGCTTTTGCGCCGATTTTTAAAATGTAACTTAAGTTGTAATCATTGATATTTCCAAAAGCAACTGTAATTTAATTACATATTTTCTCCCAGTAATGTAACGGATTACAATTACGTAAATTTTGTAATTAAATTATGTAACGTCGTTACATGTAATTCGTTACTCCCCAACACTGCTCGCACGTGCGAGATACGGTAAGACACTTGCGCGAGATAAAAAAAACCAAAACATCCATGTCACCTCCAGGGCTCCGTAACTATCAGGCATGTTTTGCACAGAGAACACCTGAACAAAGAGGCAGATCAGAGGACAGCTACGTCTTCTCTTACCATTTTTAACATCTGTTGTAGCTACGGCGACCACAGACGTGTTCAGCCGACAGTCGGCAGTTAACATAATCCCTTGTTAATCCGAAACAGAGGCAAACAGGTTTCTAATATGCACACATCTTTTCTCAGGTCACTGCAGTTGATAGCTCACGTAAGATAGCTAATGTTTTGAAAGTCAGACACAAACCGCTATGAACTACGTAAAACTAGCAAACGTGAGCGGTTAGCTAGCTATCATGAATATGCCCCAAAGTGAACAACACATTCAGGATGCAAGATAACTCATTTTAAGTTGCAAAATGTACGTCTGTTGTACTTAACTTCCCTCAAATTAATTTAGAGGCGTGTTAGTGTGTTACAAGGTTAATTAGATACCAACTAGATAGCTGCTAGCTGCACTAGCCTGATTATTAGCTAACTAGCTAGCGTTAACTATAAATAGGGTTGCCACCCGTCCAGTAAAATACAGAATCGTCCTTTATTTGGCAATTAAATGTTGTGTCCGGTATTGAACCAATACTAATGTCATGGCGGGATCTACGCGGGACCCTCCCGCCCCGTCTCCGATCCTGTGATTGTCTGTGCATACATGTGGTGCTGTCATGGTTGCCTAGCGACAGACACCACACACCGGCACTGCTCACAAAATCAGCGCCTTTTAAAAATGTCCACTACACCCATAGGCGGTCTTACTATTAAGACAAATGTAGGCAATTGCCTTTGGCCCCCCAACCTGCAGAGTAAAGGACAACGGCGAAAAAAACATAGACATAACATTCCAGGGAGAGACACATAAAAGGAAAGAAGAGGTGAAGATAAATGAGAACAGCGAAAAAAACATAAACATAACATTCCAGGGAGAGAGACATAAAAGGGAAGAAGAGGTGAAGATAAAGCAGAATGGCGAATCATAAACATAAACATAACATTCCAGGGAGAGAGACATAAAAGGAAAGAAGAGGTGAAGATAAAGGACAATGGAAAAATGAACATAAACATAACATTCCAGGGAGAGAGACATAAAAGGAAAGAAGAGGTGAAGATAAAGGACAACGGAAAAATGAACATAAACATAACATTCCAGGGAGAGAGACATAAAAGGAAAGAAGAGGTGAAGATAAAGGAGAACAGCGAAAAAACCATAAACATAACATTCCAGGGAGAGAGACATAAAAGGAAAGAAGAGGTGAAGATAAATGAGAACAGCGAAAAAAACATAAACATAACATTCCAGGGAGAGAGACATAAAAGGAAAGAAGAGGTGAAGATAAAGGACAACGGAAAAATCTACAAAAACACAACATTCCAGGGAGAGAGACATAAAAGGAAAGAAGAGGTGAAGATAAAAGAGAACGGCGAAAAATGAACATAAACATGACATTCCAGGTAGAGAGACATAAAAGGAAAGAAGAGGTGAAGATAAAGGACAACGGAAAAATGAACATAAACATAACATTCCAGGGAGAGAGACATAAAAGGAAAGAAGAGGTGAAGATAAAGGAGAACGGCGAAAAAACCATAAACATAACATTCCAGGGAGAGAGACATAAAAGGAAAGAAGAGGTGAAGATAAATGAGAACAGCAAAAAAAACATAAACATAACATTCCAGGGAGAGAGACATAAAAGGAAAGAAGAGGTGAAGATAAAGGACAACGGAAAAATTTACAAAAACACAACATTCCAGGGAGAGAGACATAAAAGGAAAGAAGAGGTGAAGATAAAAGAGAACGGCGAAAAATGAACATAAACATGACATTCCAGGGAGAGAGACATAAAAGGAAAGAAGAGGTGAAGATAAAGGACAACGGAAAAATGAACATAAACATAACATTCCAGGGAGAGAGACATAAAAGGAAAGAAGAGGTGAAGATAAAGGAGAACGGCGAAAAAACCATAAACATAACAATCCAGGGAGAGAGACATAAAAGGAAAGAAGAGGTGAAGATAAAGGACAATGGAAAAATGAACATAAACATAACATTCCAGGGAGAGAGACATAAAAGGAAAGAAGAGGTGAAGATAAAGGACAGCGGAAAAATGAACATGAACATAACATTCCAGGGAGAGAGACATAAAAGGAAAGAAGAGGTGAAGATAAAGGACAACGGAAAAATGAACATAAACATAACATTCCAGGGAGAGAGACATAAAAGGAAAGAAGAGGTGAAGATAAAGGACAGCGGAAAAATGAACATAAACATAACATTCCAGGGAGAGAGACATAAAAGGAAAGAAGAGGTGAAGATAAAGGACAACGGAAAAATAAACATAAACATAACGTTCCAGGGAGAGAGACATAAAAGGAAAGAAGAGGTGAAGATAAAGGACAACAGAAAAAATAACATAAACATAACATTCCAGGGAGAGAGACATACAAGGAAAGAAGAGGTGAAGATAAAGGAGAACGGCGAAAAAAAACATGAACATAACATTCCAGGGAGAGAGACATAAAAGGAAAGAAGAGGTGAGGATAAAGTGAAACGGCGAAAAAAAACATGAACATAACATTCCAGGGTGAGAGACATAAAAGGAAAGAAGAGGTGAAGATAAAGGACAACGGAAAAATAAACATAAACATAACATTCCAGGGAGAGAGATATAAAAGGAAAGAAGAGGTGAAGATAAAGGAGAACGGCGAAAAAACACATGAACATAACATTCCAGGGAGAGAGACATAAAAGGAAAGAAGAGGTGAAGATAAAGGACAGCGGAAAAATGAACATAAACATAACATTCCAGGGAGAGAGACATAAAAGGAAAGAAGAGGTGAAGATAAAGGACAGCGGAAAAATGAACATAAACATAACATTCCAGGGAGAGAGACATAAAAGGAAAGAAGAGGTGAAGATAAAGGACAACGGAAAAATAAACATAAACATAACGTTCCAGGGAGAGAGACATAAAAGGAAAGAAGAGGTGAAGATAAAGGACAACAGAAAAAATAACATAAACATAACATTCCAGGGAGAGAGACATACAAGGAAAGAAGAGGTGAAGATAAAGGACAACGAAAAAAATTACATAAACATAAAATTCCAGGGAGAGAGACATAAAAGGAAAGAAGAGGTGAAGATAAAGGAGAATGGCGAAAAAAAAACATGAACATAACATTCCAGGGAGAGAGACATAAAAGGAAAGAAGAGGTGAGGATAAAGGAGAACGGCGAAAAAAAACATGGACATAACATTCCAGGGAGAGAGATATAAAAGGGAAGAAGAGGTGAAGATAAAGGACAACGGAAAAATAAACATAAACATAACATTCCAGGGAGAGAGACATAAAAAGGAAGAAGATGCAGAGAAATAGAGGGACACAGGAGGAGAGCACAAAGACGGGGACAAGAAGAGTAGGTAATAATTTTACAGTACCTTTCAAAAAATGTCTGTAACTACTTGAGTAACCTGCTGTTATGTTGTGACAGAAGACAGAAGTCCAGGAGACAGAAGACATCTACCAGAGAAGTCCTGCTGGATAACCAAGGTAACTGATGCCCATTAAATGATATTTTAGTGGACAAAAGGTATTCTTATTTTCATAAACATGATGATAAACAGTATGAACTTTTGTACATACTGTATATTATATTGTATATGAACAAATGTTAAGTGAGTGCATTTGTTAAACTCTTAATATGTTTTGTATTTATTTTGTTTGTTGTTTTTTTTAAAGGTGCAGTTCCAGACATCTACACATCACTCATGTATGAAGACCAGTGAGAAGTTACAGCAACATGTAGGACTTTCTTTCTTAAACATATGTGCATTGAAAAACACGGACAACAATGCACATGGATGGACTCAGACAAGAGAATGAGTATCCAGAATATGTATTGTGGATATGTGCCAAACTTACCTTTGGGGCTGCCCTTCCTAACTTTTTTGTGTTAAAAGAACGGATGAATGTGGAGTTCGCCTTGGGCAGCCAAACTTCTAAATCCGCCACTGACTACACCCGACCTTTTGACCTTGCAAAACTACAGACGTGAGTGGGAAGAGGCACATCCTTGGCAGGACAGCGTCAGTGGAGATGTTTACAAGGCAAACTGTAAAATGTGTCGGCGAGGGTTTTCAGTGGCGCACGGTGGGCTGTCTGACATCAGACAGCATGCAGCAACAGGAGAGCAACACTGCAGACAAAACAGAACACAGAAGTGTGGAGGGCAAGCTGTCTAGAAAACCACACAAGCCAGTGGAAGAGATTCACTCCAAACATAAGTTGCAGTTGATCCTGATGCCTGTGGACCCAGGCAGACTGAGTCAATAGGTCGAGCAATGTACTTTGTGACTTTTATTGATGATTATTCTAGATGCTGCAAGGTGTACTTCCTGAAACAGAAAAGTGACGTTCTTCGCAAATTCAAGGAACTTGAAAAAACATTCTCCAATGAGTGTGGGCAGAAAGTCACAAGGCTGAGAACAGATAATGGTGGGAATACACATCCAGTGAACTTCAAGAATACTTGAAAGCTCAAGGTATCCACCATGTGATGACTGCACCTCACACACCTCAGCAAAAAGGTGTTACAGAAAGAAAAAATAGGACACTCACTGAAGCAGCTAGAAGTATGCTGTCTCATGCTAAGTTGCCAAACATGTACTGGGCAGAGGCTGTAGCAACTGCAGATTGTATACAGAACAGGTTGCCCATCTGTTCTGAAGAATGAGACACCCTACCAGAGATGGAGTGGCAAAAAGCCGGACATGGGTCACATGAGCGTGGCTCATGGAAGTTTTAGTTCATTTTAGTTGCTCATTTAAAAACATGAGAAATGCCACCATCTGGTGTTAACCAGTGGTATTAATGAAAGGCCCTTACAGTCACTAGTAATAAAGGACATTAGATGCATGCAGGTGTGCAACAAACAGTGAATGCTGAGAGAGCACACAGTCTTTTTACTGCTCTAGGCACCTGGAGGAAGAAATCTACATGGAGCAACCAGAGGGATACATCAAACCAGGGCAGGAACATCTAGTGTGTAAACTGAAGAAGTCAATATATCGCTTCTGCTGGAGCAATGCTTTCACAGAGTTTGTTAAAGACATTGGCTTTAAACAGAGCACATCAGACCCATGTGTGATTGTAAAATCTCCACAGGAGCTGGAGATACTAGCTGTGTATGTTGATGATCTGATTTTGATCACAGAATCAACAGAAAGCATGGATGAGTTGAAACAAGCTCTCAAGAGGCGCTACAAGATGGACATGGGAAAGCTGTCCTATATCCTGGGCATCTCTGTTGTCCAAGACAAAGCAAAGAACTGTGTCTTTCTTCATCAGAGGCATTTCATTGAAACCATTCTTCAGAAGTATGGAAAGAATGTGAAGTTAAGAAAATGTGAAGTTAACAAAAGATGATGGTGTCAGTAAACCCCTGAAGCCCAAGCACTTATCAGTCCATGGTAGGTAGTTCACTGCAATGGCCACACGACCAGACATAGCACAAGCAGTGAGTGTTGTGTCAAAGTTCAATGCAAATCATTATTTGTGAGGTCAAGCACTGATCTTAGTTATGGAAATTGCTTAAATGCCAGTGTAAAATTAAGTGGGAGTGTTGTCAAACAGATATTTGACACAGTGTTGAGAAGTGTTATACCGCCACCTAGTGACTGCTAGTGAAGTGTTTTTCTGTTCTGAATATAGAACTGTGAAATAACAACAGTTTATTGTTGCACACTCCACACAAACAGATTTCATTCTAGATTTAATTAACTGCACTTTATAAGAGAATGTGTTCATTGGTAATAAAGCATTTCAAGCTTTAAGTATGACTAATTGCTTTCTTGATCACCCCTTTACTAAAAAGTAGGGCTCGTGGTGGTCATGGCACCGAGGGGCCGAGGTGGGCGTCCCTTATTTTCATTTCTGAAAGGTGGAAACTCTGATTATAAATGACCAGGGGAGCAGCACTTTGCTATGTTAGCTATACCATGAGTAAACTGTAATCAATCACTGTGACTACAAAACTGCCTGAAACAAAGGAAACTGGCATTTTATTTGTTGAAGATGTAACTTTACCTCTCAAAGATATAAGTTACAGCAAAGACAGGATGGTTTAACATATCTGGCGTTTTTTATGTGCTTCATGCATCAGACATGCATTTTAGATAAAGCAGACAACATGTATATACTTTAAAATGGCAGCAGGAAAAGGTGCAATTAAATCATATGCAGGGCTCTCAAGTTCAGAGTTCAGAGTGAGATCCTGGCGGCGGGGGTTTGGTTGGGGACGGGGGTCTGATCTTATAAATGACACATACATTTGCACAAATAAAAATATTTATTTAGCATTTCTTAGTGCAGGTGTGTGAGTGAGTGTGTGTGTGTGAGAGAGAGATAATGGTTAGTGTTTATTGTAGGTGTTGGTGGCAGGTTTTGAGGCCTAGCTGCACCTGAGGTGTGATGTCTCCATCCTCAAGGAGCCTGTTGAGGGCAGCACTGGCGGTGAAGCCGAGATGTAGCTTTTCTCCTACCAGACAGAGAACAGAAAGAGATTAAGTACAGGTAGTTTGAACAATATCTCTTCCCAAAAAGTACATTTGAGGTCAATGAGCGTACAGGTTTATCTCCTTATGTGAGACTTAAAAATATTACCTAAGTGCCAGAATAGCTGCTGATATTAGCAGGGATTCAACTGTCTAGCTAGGCTAGTTCACACACTCTGGTCAAACTGTTAGCCAACATTACTGATCACCAGCTGCCTGGACACAATAATCCCCAGCAACAGAAATCAAATGATGAGATGACTTACTGTACTCAGAGGATATGGTCTTCTCCCACGTCGATCAGTCTGTAGCTACTTCGGTGAGACGTGGATTGATGTGACAGCTGTCTTCTTCTGTTGCTACTTCAGTAGTGAGCGTCTGAAAATCTTACCCGGATACAGCAATGCTATTTTTTTGATTGGCTGTTCGGTAGCTATATTCTTTTTATTTGATTGGCTGGTGCATTGCAGGCGCCCTCTGAACTCTACCATGAGTTTTCAGTCTGCATTATGAACTAATTCTCCTGACCTTTTAAACTTTTTATGACTCACTTTATCCTTCATCCTTAAACATTTGAATCAGTCTTTTTTAGGACTTCTACATCAATTAAGGAACTTTAAAGGCCGATCTGTTCACCTCACCTCATCCTTCCACAATGGCCGCTAACGAAGCTCTTTTTGATGCCATGCAGCTTATGAAATCTGAACTGTGCTCTCATATTGATCTGAAAATGGATCGGCTACAAACAGGTGTTAATTCATTACAACCATCGCTGACTACCTTTCACAATCATATGACTCTGATTGAACAAAGAGTCAGTGGAAACGAGGACACGATAAGCGATTCAGAAAAGCAAGTCAAACCTGGAGAAACAAAATAATTACTTGACAGACAAAGTCGAGGATCTCGAGAACTGCAGTCGCTCCTCAAATCTGCAGTTCCTGAATGTCCCTAAGCGTGCCGAGGGCCTTCATATGTTTGGCTTCATCCAGCAACTTATCCCACAACTCCTTGGCAAGATGAACTTACCATCGCCACCTGTCATTGAACGGGCTAGCACAGGGAGGGTATCCGGGGTCCACGGCCAATACTGGCAAAATGTCTTAACTTCCAGGATAAACTGAAGATACTCCGACTTGCTCGAGAGAAAGGGGATCTCTTATTCCAAGGCTCGAGGGTGACAGACTTGGACTTTACTAAGGAAAGCCTCAAGCTCCGTAGGAGTACAATACAGGGTGGATGTTCCCTCGTGGATAACTCTCAGCAAGGCGAGATACTGTAGTGAGTATTTTATATCCAGCTAGCCCCTAACCCTACTCACTACTATATCCCGCCTTGCTGAGTGGGTAATGTTGGTGTTCTTTTCTTTTCTCTACCCTCACCAGTTTCTCTTTTCCATGCGCAGAGTTAAATATAATTTTGAGCCGTTTGGACTAATCTTATGCGGATATATTAAATTTCTCATGACACTGTTGAACAGTGAGGCAGCAGCTCTGTTTGCCGTTAACCACTGTGGAACTGTCGCAAAGCAGAATCCACAATCTGTCGTAAAGACTCTACTCTCATTGAGGGACACTTTCTGTTCGAGTGCTGACTTTTTGGTTCCCCTTTCCTGAAGTCTTGACTTAATCGGGCCTTATAAATGACTGTCTTATTTCTATTCTTTTTCTTTTTTTTTTTGTTTTGATATATATTTTCTCACAACCTTGTTTGTGCAGAACGTGACATGCTTATTTAAGATGATGTCTCACCAGGGAGATTCCTTGTTAATCTTTACATTTGCTTCTCTTCTTCCCTCTCGCTCGCTCTTCATCCCCACTTTATTTTTCGCTCTTCCTGTCCATATCTTCTATATCTCTCTTTGTTATGTTGCTCAGTGAAGACATTCCTTCACAATGAAATGTAACTGAAATGTAAAGCTGCTGTAAACTTCTGATCAAAGCCACAAACAGCTCTGATGTTCCAGAATGTTGCTGCACCTTTGATGTCACAATGATGTCATCATGGCACGGCTCAGTCAGCAACATTCTACAACATCAAAGCCTTTTAGCTACATTAGAAAAACAACATTTTTAAACACACATATATATTATAGTTTGTGCTATAGTTTGTAGTAAAACTAATGAAATACCAGACTGTTAAAATACGTAATTATAACAGCCAACGGTCACATTAGTGAAGTCCTCACGTTAACCAATCATCTCTTTAGTTTTCTGTGTCGAGATGGCGGCCATGTTGGTGACGTATATAGAGTGAGACGAGCAGTTCAAAGCTATATGTTGTGTTGGTGTTTTACTTTATTCAGGACAAACTGTGACTTGCATAACTTGGAAAATGACCTTTTAAGTTGACATTGAATTTTGTAATTCATAGCACAATTCAAGAAGGACATAAAAAATGTATTTATGTAGTTTTTTCGAAATAAACCGACGTGAGGGAAACCGGAAGTGGCGTTGTGTCGGCCCACAACCGTTATGATGGGCGAGTTCAAGATCACGCAGTGCTGCCTAAATCGTGATGCATGCTGGTTAAAATGCGTCCACAGGATCCACTCAGAACCTCTATAGTCCACGGTATAAAGACCTCAGTCCGTCTACACAGGGCAGCCGAAACACAAGACACAAATCTTACAAATTGTCCAGACTTTTATGATGTTTTGTTGAGTCACTTTTACTTAACAAACAGTAAACGACTGCTTCAATGTTTCTACTCACTGTAAAAAATGTGAAAAAAACAAAAACTGTGTGTTGCAGGCAAAAGCAATAATCATGTTGCATATTTTCTTTATGTATTTTCAGTATTTTTACAAAGCTATAATTTGTGCAAGGCAACAAATACACCCAAAAGTGACAATGTCCAAAAACACGACTGAAACATTTTTGTGTTTAATAGAATTTTTCCACCTTTCACAAAGTTTCGGTGTGTTTTCCTTTCTACATTTCACCCCCTTCCTCCAAAAACTCCACTGGCTTCCTGTCCCACAACAGATCCAATTCAAAATACTCCTCCTCACTCATCAAGCCCCCCCACACCTCACCAATCTGCTCCACCACCACAACCGAACCCGTACCCTCCGCTCCTCCAACACAAACTTCCCTCCTCCACCTCACAGGACCGAGCACCGGACCCGGGGTGACAGAGCCTTCTCAGCAGCTGGTCCTCCCTCTGAAACTCCCTCCCCAAACACATCAGAGACTGTACAGAGCTCACAACCTTCCAAACACTCACCAAAACTCACCTTTTTAAAACTGCTTTTAATGCACAACTAGTCTCTTTTTGTGTTTTTAGAGTGTTGTTTTTATTGTTCTGCTTTTAAACCTGTAAAGGGTCTGTGTGTACCCTGAAAAGAGCTTTATAAATACATGTATTATTGTCATTATTATTATTATTTTTATTATTATTATTATTATTATTATCGTGATTATCATTATCATTATCATTACTTTTGAGATTGTTCATTGACCTGAAGTCAGGTGATTCAATATTTGAGCTTCTAGAATTTAGTTGTATTATTAGTATGAGTGTTCATGAGTTGATGTGTCATATAGAAGTTAAGGTGACTTACCTTTTCTTCAGATCTTACAGTACACCATGAAAGCTGAACAGAGAAGTGAAGTTCCTTCGGAGTTGTGCGGCTTTTTCAAACATCCTGCAAACGTTGACTTGAAAATGAGGAAGTCACAGAAGTGAACATGGGCGTGACGGTGACAACAATGTAAGGTTTTTTTTTTTAGTTCAACATGTGTCTTGATCCTAGTTTTCACTTTTCTGTTCACAAAAAGCCTTTTCATCAAAATATTCACCTAAAAGTGTTTGTAGCACCGACCTGATGAGAGGAATTCCTGCAATTAGCCTTTATTGTCAAAGTGATTTACACTGTTGATATAAAAACAATAACATTGTAATATTATTACTGAGAGACAACCTATTTACCTGCAGTGTTGCAATGTGGTTCTACTGGCTGCTTATTGAAGTGTCCTTGAGCAAAACACTTAACCCCAAAATGCTCTTAATGTCTGTTCCATCGGCGTTTTGAGAGTAAATGTGTGAATGTGTGGGTGAATGTGGCAAGTGTTGCATTCACCATGAGGACATTATATATGCAAAGTGAATGACTAAAACATAACTGTTAAAGTGTAACTCCAACAACGTTATACATCAAAGTGTGTCACAGGTCTTGGGGAACACTACTGTACTGTACTGTACTGTACTGCTGTATGTGAAAAAAGTAGAATAAAGTCTTTTGTGGCTCCAGAGGAAGCTGCATGTAATCTGCTAAACTGCTTTGAGTGATGTCACTCAGTGGCTAAATTGCACTGTGGGTAATTTAAGCAGCAAGATTTGAAGAGGAAGGAGAATGTGTGAATATAGAGAGAGATATAGTAAAGTCTGCTTTTCACAATATTTCATTTCCAATTAAGAAGATCAAGAGAAAGACGTCTGTCTCCTCATTCAAAAGGTATTTTACTTCTCCAGACCAGCAGAGCTTCAAGACCAACAAAAGTGAAAACCTCACTACTTTAAACATTAACATGTAGTGTAATCAAGAACACTACAACAAAGTTTAACGTGACAAAACTTTACATGACAGTTTTCATAGAGATTTATTTGATTTAATTACAATTCGTTTGAATTACATTTTATTCTTGTAATGTATTGTTCCCAAAATTCCCCAGAAAAAGAAACAAATGTTCATCAACAGTCATAATTAAGTGTGAATTTGAAGCATTTCAAGAGAGAGGAGAGTAATAAAGTGTGAAAAAAGCAATGAAATATTTCATTATGTTATCTGATAAGTATCAGGTTCATCGTCGGAGGAAGCTCACGTGGTCATTTTGGAGTTTGGCCGATGACATCATACTCTGGAGACAGGTCCCTACCTTCCAGTGACATGTAGGTTCTGTCCTCTTCTTTTGGCTTCACATGCTTTCTCGCTTTGCTTTAAGGTAACAAGAGAAACAAACATGTGTATACTCATTAATTTCTGTCATCTACTGACCATCCTTCTCCTAATCAGCAGAGCTTTAACAAAATCTACATCATACCAAAGGAACACCACCCAGATTGTCAACAAGACGTTCACACAGAGAGATACACCAGCAACAGCCAAGACAAGAAGTCCACTGTACGGTCCAAGATACTGTTCAGGACCTGTCAGAAGAGATAACATAACACTCATCAGATCACTGTTGAGGGTTACTTTTATTCACCAGTGGCTCAGTTAACCTGTATGCATAGCCTGTGATGATATATGCCAGTGTGAAAAAACACTTTTACTCACTTTTCATTTGAAGTAGTGTTAATTAGTCCAGTTCATGTGACTGACATTATCTACCAGTAACTTGCGAATCGGGTGTACAAATACCTGCATATTGAGGTGTGTACTGTGTGGTCATAATACGTACTCATGCCTGTTTATTATGTACGGAAGAGGATTAGGGCCACATGTGATTTTTTTTTTTCAGTTCTGACTTTAAAGTCATAATTCTGAGATTAAAGTCAGAATTCTGACTTTTTTTCTCAGAATTCTGACTTTTTTTTCTCAGAATTCTGACTTTTTTTTCTCAGAATTCTGAGATTAAAGTCAGAATTCTGAGAATAAAATCAGAATTCTTAGATTAAAGTCAGAATTCTGAGATTAAAGTCAGAATTCTGAGAATAAAATCAGAATTCTTAGATTAAAGTCGGAATTCTGAGAAAAAAGTCAGAATTCTGAGATTAAAGTCAGAATTCTGAGAAAAAAGTCAGAATTCTGAGCATAAAGTCAGAACTCAACATTTTTTTACATGTGCAGACTTCTGACTTTATTCTCAGAATTCTGAGGGTGAAGTCGGAATTCTGAGAAAAAAAGTCAGAATTCTGAGAATAAAGTCAGAATTCTGAGATCAAAGTCAGAACTCAAATTTTTTTTACATGTGCAGACTTCTGACTTTATTCTCAGAATTCTGACTTTAATCTCAGAATTCTGACTTTAATCTTAGAATTCTGAGAAAAAAGTCTGAATTCTGACTTTGATCTCAGAATTCTGACTTTAATCTCAGAATTCTGACTTTAATCTTAGAATTCTGAGAAAAAAGTCTGAATTCTGACTTTGATCTCAGAATTCTGACTTTAATCTCAGAATTCTGACTTTAATCTTAGAATTCTGAGAAAAAAAGTCAGAATTCTGACTTTAATCTCAGAATTCTGACTTCAATCTCAGAATTCTGACTTTAATCTCAGAATTCTGACTTTAAAGTCAGAACTAAAAAAAAAATTCACGTGGCCCTAATCCTCTTCCGTAATTATGTGTATAGCAGCTGAGATTAATTAAAGGCCACGGATAAAATAAAAGTTTGGAATGCAAAAAAACTCCTTCTTGATAACAACACAGGGGCGCTACAAACCTTAACATAGTGACCTCGAATATCTAAATACAACAATTAACGACAATTTTAAACTTAAATCAGATAATTGTGAAATTACTTGATTGATCAGGAAGTACAGAACATATAAGTTTAAAGATTGATACTTACACTGAACTTCTATTCTACCGAAGTTGGATCGTCCAGCTCCGAGAACATTTTTAGCCTCACAAAAAAAAGGACCACTGAGTTCAGAAGCTGTAATGTTTAAAACATGTCCAGTCCCCATGACAGTCTCCTGGCCTCCGTCAGCTCTGTACCAGGTGTAGCTCCTTACTGCAGGGTTGGCAGTACTGCTGCATGTCAGAGTAACTCTGCTGTCCTCTGGTACTGGACCAGAGGGACGGACTGACACTGTGGTGTTTTTGGGTGGATCTGAAAAATGTCAAATTATTTGTATTATTTATAGGTGAAATGTTATCACATATTTGTAAGAAAGAAAATAAAGATTATGCCCCATTTTCTTTTGCTGAAGTCTGATTGCTGACTCCATGTCGTAAAAATGCTTCCCAGGCTAAAAATCGTCTAATTTTTTCTCTTGTGATATGAATCCGTTAAATTTACTTAACTTGTGCAGATAAAATCTGAATTTCAATAGTTATAAACTACAACAGCAACAAGCTTTCTTGCTGTTTCTGACCTTCCACCCACCTTTTGGACTGAAACCTATACAAATGTACCTGCTCACTGAAATACATTAACATGATTGCTTATATATAATGTTGGGGAAAATAGTTTAAAGACTAATCTTGCATCTAAAAGATGTGGTGAGTAAATCATTTTAAATCAATTTAAATGTTCTCTTCTACATTTTCCTGCAATGTAAGTGATGGAGTACTTTCAAATAGCCTCTTGTCTGACCAACAGTCCAAAAACCCAGACATTTAATTTACAATGTTAAAAAGTGAAAAAAAGCAGCAAAGTCAAAGTCAATTAAAGTCAGAATTCTGAGAAAAAAGTCAGAATTCTGACTTTAAAGTCAGAGCTAAAAAAAAAAATCACATATGGCCCTAATCCTCTTCCGTAATTATGTGTATAGCAGCTGAGATTAATTAAAGGCCACAGATAAAATAAAAGTTTGGAATGCAAAAAATTCCTTCTTGATAACAACACAGGGGCACTACAAACCTTAACATAGTGACCTCAAATATCTAAATACAACAATTAATGACAATTTTAAACTTAAATCAGATAATTGTGAAATTGCTTGATTGATCAGGAAGTACAGAACATATAAATTTAAAAATTGATACTTACACTGAACTTCTATTCTACTGAAGTTGGATCGTCCAGCTCCGAGAACATTTTCAGCCTCACAAAAAAAAGGACCACTGAGTTCAGAAGCTGTAATGTTTAAAACATGTCCAGTCCCCATGACAGTCTCCTGGCCTCCGTCAGCTCTGTACCAGGTGTAGCTCCTTACTGCAGGGTTGGCAGTACTGCTGCATGTCAGAGTAACTCTGCTGTCCTCTGGTACTGGACCAGAGGGACGGACTGACACTGTGGTGTTTTTGGGTGGATCTGAAAAATGTCAAATTATTTGTATTATTTATAGGTGAAATGTTATCACATATTTGTAATAAAGAAAATAAAGATTACGCCCCATTTTCTTTTGCTGAAGTCTGATTGCTGACCCCATGTTGTAAAAATGCTTCCCAGGCTAAAAATCATCAAATTTTTTATCAACTTGTGCAGCTAAAATCTGAATTTCAATAGTTATAAACTACAACAGCAACAAGCATTCTTGCTGTTTCTGAACTTCCACCCACCTTTTGGACTGAAACCTATACAAATGTACCTGCTCACTGAAATACATTAACATGATTGCTTATATATAATGTTGGGGAAAATAGTTTAAAGACTAATCTTGCATCTAAAAGATGTGGTGAGTAAATCAATTTAAATCAATTTAAAGGTTCTCTTCTACATTTTCCTGTAATGTAAGTGATGGAGTACTTTCAAATATTACAAATTTACAATGTTAAAAAGTGAAAAAAGCAGCAAATCCTCATCTTTTGAAAACAGGAAACAGTGATTTTTTACAATTTGTCTTCAAAACTAAACAATGCTTAATGACTTATCATAATTGTTCCCAATTATTTCACTCTTGATCAACTTGAGCATTATTGAAATAATTGTTTCATCCCTGAATTAGAAATAGTCATGAAACTAAGAGACAAGAGATCACTTTGGAATTATAAGGAATTTCAGCCAAGGACAAATTAACTCACATGAAATATCAGCTGTCAAACTTGTCCTAACAGATGACTGAGAGCTGCCATCTTGTTTGTTGTAGACTGCAGTACAGGAGATTTCCAGTCTGTGATAAAAGCGAGAAGCAGTGAAGGTCAGAACAGAGGTCTGGACTTTAGTTCTGTCCAGATTCTCCTGCAGTGACTCCTGAATGTGACCCAGGCTGGAGCTCCATGTCAGAGCTGGAGGATGAGACAGACAGGGAGCTGGAGCAGAGCACTTCAAACTCACTGAGGTTCCCTCCTCCACCTTCAGTGTGGACGGAGTCAGAGTCGGTGTGGGTGGAACATCTGGTGGGAAAGTACATTTGGACCAATCAAAAAATAAACAGTTATCATTATTCTCCATCTTTATTTTATTTGTTAAATGCAGTAAATGCAACACAAGGTCACAGCAGTTCTAGAAAGGATCTCATGACTGAAGTGTTGGTAAATGGACTGTAAAACCTACCTGTGACTGAAATCTGCAACATATGGTCAATAAAATTATGTCCGAAGTTATTACATTTCACTCTTAAGATATATTCTCTGCTGTGCTCAGGTCTCATGTTGTTCAGGGTTGTGCTGCAGTCTCTTCTTGTTAAGTCTCCTTTCAGTTCTCCTTGTATTGCACTTGATTGTGGATCACTGCTGTCAAACACAACAGTCTGTAGATCAGATTTCCACAGTGCTCTACATGTTTCATCAATGCGTGAGTAATATATGTCCGCTACATCAAAGGAGCAGGGGATGGTCACACAGGATCCACTCAGAACCTCTTTAGTCTTCGGTATAATGATGTTGAACCGTCCACACAGGGCAGCTGAAACACAAGACACAAATCTTTGAATATGTCCAAGCGAATCCGGCTTGACAGTAAGAGAAAGACATTTTACCATTTGGTTGCTTTGATAAATCTCAGCACTGTACCTTTGAACATGAAATAATCCAAAATCAATATTCTTTGTTTTCACATTGTTTTTCTAAAAGTTTGGATAAAACAATCCAAATTATCAGAGAAATGCAGCAGAAGACTTTTTTAGTTCACTCCATTCTTTATTAGCTGCACCATGTATTACAGATCATTAACTCTGCGCTGAATGTCTGATTAACGTGACATATTTATAGTTTTTATAATAAAATGTGAATGAACTTCAACTCACTTTGCAGCAGACAGCCAATGAGAAGGACAGTCAGAGCTGCAGCCATCTCTGTGTGTCAGGAGAGGCAGAAACTCTGGAGAACACACATGGAACAATTCACATCTTTAGTACATTTCATCTTTCATCAACTTAGATTTTAAGAGTTGGATTTGTCGGCAACTGTCGAACACAATATGTGCAGATGTTGCAGATCGAGAAATGTTTTGTGAGCCTATATTCCTTTTTTGTCAATGTATAAATATATATATATATATATATATATAAAATGGCTCCAAAGAAGACTGTAGAGCCTTTTAGAGGGATATTCAACTACAATTCAAATAGGTCCAGTTTCATTTCCTAACGCAAAGGTCCGGAACATCATAATGTCTAACTTGTGTTATAATTTAATTTTGTCAATATGCAGTTCTGACAATATGCATTGACAATATGCATTGAATCAAAAATACTTTATTGATCCGGACGAGAAACTGCAGCGTTACAGATGCTCCCATTCAAAGTCAAGAATATGCAATTTTTACTATAATTACATTTTTTATCATATGTTATGATGTTCTTTCATGGAGTATATCTCTATTCTGCTGAAAAAAAGAAACAAGGCTCACTGCTGCTGCAGTTTCTTATCTTGATTTGCAGACTTTGTTAATTTTTTGTTGCCATGATTGTTATTATTAGTACTTAGATCATCAAAAATCAAAAATAATGTGACTATGGATAGACACTTCAACAAATATTAAAAATTCCGAAGTTTTGACGATTTTTTTGATATACAAAATAACTTTAATTATCACACATATACGCACAAAAGTACCGAAAACAGGTACCGATATATACCGGTACCGATTTGCAGGTACCGAGTATTGGTACTGTATTGGTTCAAATGTTAAAGGTACCCATCCCTATCTGAGACACTGAAAGTCAACTGAATCCTAAGATAATTAGATTATTCCCAGGTACACTTATTGACCATTCTGAGGGGAAAATGGGGACTTATTGCCGCTTTTAAATCATGTCCTTTTAAAACTTTGACTGGACTATCAAATTTATTGTTACTAATTAAAAAACTTGACAGACTTTTATGAAGTTTTGCGATGGAAACACTTAACAAAAGGTTACTGACTGTTTCAGAGTTTCTACTCACTGTGAGGAATTTGTAATACCAAATTATTTTCTGACACTTTGAACACAAGAAGCAGAACTGTACAGTATGATGGAGGCGAAAATGATGAACATATTTCATTGTATTCATGTATTTTCTATGTTTTTACAGAGCTAAAAGTTGTGTCAAGCAAAAACATTTTTTTCAGCTTTCACAAAGTTTCTTTTTCCTTTCTACTTTTGAAATTTTTCACTAATCTGAAGTCACGTGATTCAATATTTAAGCTTCTAAATTTTAGTTTTATTATCAGCATGAATGTTAATGAGTTGATGTGTCGTATAGAAGTTATGGTGACTTACCTTTTCTTCAGATCTTACAGTACACCATGAAAGATGAACAGAGAAGTGAAGTTCCTTCAGAGTTGTGCTGCTTTTTCAAACATCCTGCAAACGTTGACTTGCAAATGAGGAAGTCACAAAAGTGAACATGGGTGTGACGGCAACAAAAATGTAATGTTTTTTTAGTTCCACTTGTGTCTTGATCTTAGTTTTCATTTTACTTATCACAAAAAGCCTTTTGATCCAAATATTCACCTAAAAGTCTATGTAGCACCGACCTGATGAGGCGGAATTTCTGCAAATGAATTATACATGACAAAACTCTGTAATTAGCCTTTATTGGCAACGTGATTTACACAGTTACTATAAAAACAATAACATTGTTATATTTAACACTGATTAACCAAATTAGCCTGCAGTGTTGCAGCGTGGTTCCACTGGCTGCGTATTGAAGTGCCCTTGAGCAAAACACTTCACCCTAAAATGCTCTTGATGGCTGTTCCATCAGCGAGAGAGCAAATGTGTGAATTGCTGCTTCCGCCTCCGCCATCAGTGTGTAAATGTGTGAAGGCGTGGGTGAAAGTGGCAGGTGTTGCATTTACCAACAGGACATTATTTGTGCAAAGTGAATGACCAAAACATAACTGTTAAAGGGTAACTCCAACAATTTTGGGTGTCCATAAATTTGCGCCAATTCCAGCAATAGAAGGAGATATGGGCTGGATTCCAGGATGTGTACAACGAAAATGTGAAATGATTCGACTGTGGAATCGACTAAACAACATGGCAGAGGGTAGAATAAATAAAAAAGTATTTATATGGAGTAAATTACATAGTTCCCCCTGGTAAAAAGAAATTTATGGTGTATATTTATAGGAATAACTTGTGCTATAACGTTAACTTCATTAAAAATATGCTTCTATTGAAATTTGAAGAGAAATGGTTTGAAAATGTCCTATTAAAACCAAAATTAAGGACATATATGAAGATTAAATCTAATTTTGGACCTGAATTATATGTTACATCACGTTTACAGAGAAGTCAAAGATGTCTAGTTGCACAGTTGAGATCTGGTATTCTTCCTCTGGCCATTGAGGTCGGTCGATTTAAAAATATTCCCGAGGAGAATAGAATATGTGAAATGTGTGAGCTAGATGAAGTAGAGAGTGAGTCTCATTTCCTTTTATACTGTACAAAGTATGACAATTTGAGAGAGGTATTATTTCATGAAATCTATGGACAAAACCCTGAAATATTTTGGTGCTCTGATGAGCAGAAGCTGGAGTGGTTGTTCATTCATTCATTCATTAATACATCAAAGTGTGTTTAGGTCTTGGGGAACACTGTACTGTACTGTACTGTACTGCTGTATGTGAAAAAAAAGTACTTTGGTGCCAGAGGAATCTGCATTAATCTGATAAATTGCCTTCAGTGATGTCACTCAGTGGTGAAATGACATTGTGGTAATGTAGGCAGCACAATTTGAAGAGGAAGGAGAATTTATGGAATATAAAAGGAGATATTGTCGGTTCTGCTGTATCGGTTTTGATCATTTGATTTCATTTGTCCATAATGAGTTAAACAGTGTAATAGGAGTGTAATTCTACAGCAGTGGACGGATTATCCAAACCTGGTGCCTACATTACCCACAGTGTAACTGAGCCCCTGGGTGACATGAAAATGGCTTGGTTGGGTTCAAGAAAAGATCGTGTTTTGGGTTGAAATGATGATGTGAAGATTCAAGGACCTTTATTTTAATGATAACACAACAAACACTCGGTTAAGCATGTTAAATGATTGTGGTCATGGTGATAAAAATGACTCACAAGTTAGTGAGTAGATAACTAGAAATGACCAGTTAGTGATGTTGAAGTGAAATGTTTTGTTGACCCTTACAGCCACACTAAACCCCCCCTCGTCCAATCACTTTTAATGATGAGGAGTCGATGATGAGAAAGAGAGTGAGAGAAAAGACAACAACAACACACCAGCACACGAAAAACAAAAATGGAGAAGGAAAGTTAAAAAAACAAAGGCGGTGCTGGAAAATTACACACTCCAATTTGGTCTTGAAGGACGTTGAGCTAACAGCTTAACAAATATAGAATAGAATAGAATAGAATTACTTTAATGATCCCAGACTGGGAAATTATTTTGTTACAGCAGTAGTGGGTCAGCAAATAAAACACTTAAAACACATAAATAGAATCCAATATATACATAGTGTATATATACAGTGCACAGTGTGCTATAAACAATAATAATATATACAACAAAACAAAATATGCAAAATATACTATAACAATAATAATTCATACAACAAAACAGTAGAGAGACCAGAGTTCTCTGTCAGGCAGAGGTGAGAGAGTTGTTGTATAAAGTGATGGATTGTGGCAGGAAAGATTTCCTGTATCTGTTGCTACGACAGCGAAGCTGAAGCAGCCTTCCGGAGAAGGTGCTCCGCTGTCTGACCAGTGTGAGTTGGAGAGGGTGGAGAGGATTATCCATGATGGATAACAGTTTTTTCAGTGTCCTCCTCTCCACCACAGCCTCCAGAGTGTCCTGTTTGCAGCCAATCACAGAGCCAGCCCTCCTGATCAGTTTGTTGAGTCTGTTGGTGTCGCTGGCTCCGATGCTGCTTCCCCAACAAACCACAGCAAAGAAAAGTACACTGGCCACCACAGACTGATAAAAGATCTCCAACATCTTGCTGCACACGTTGAAGGAGCTCAGCTTCCTCAGGAAGTAAAGTCTGCTCATCCCCTTCTTGTAAACAGCTTCAGTGTTAGATCTCCAGTCCAGTCTGTGGTTGATGGTAACACCCAGGTACTTGTAATCCTCCACCGCCTCCACATCCTTTCCCAGAATGCACAGAGGTTGGAAAGCCGTCTTCCTCTTCTTCCTGAAATCTATCACCATCTCTCTGGTCTTGCTGATGTTCAGCCGCAGGTGATTCTGTCCAGTCCACTCCACAAAGTTGTCTACCAGTGCCCTGTACTCCTCCTCCTGTCCCTCACTTATACACCCAACAACAGCCGAGTCGTCAGAATACTTTGCAGGTGACACGACCCGGTGTTGTACTGAAAGTCAGTGGTGTATAAGGTGAACAGGAAAGGAGACAGTACAGTCCCCTGTGGAGCTCCTGTATCACTGACCACCGCATCAGACAGAACACTGCCCATACGGACAAACTGTGGCCTGCCTGTCAGGTAGTCAGTAATCCAGGAGATCATTGTGTCGTCTACACCCATCACCCGCAGCTTCTCCCCCAGTAGCAGTGGCTGAATGGTGTTAAAAGCACTAGAGAAATCAAAGAATGTGATTCTCACAGTGCCTCCTCCACCATCCAGGTGCGAATGGGCTCGTTGCAGCAGGAAGATGACAGCGTCATCAACTCCCAAGTGGGGCTGGTAAGCAAATTGCAGAGGGTCTAGCAGGGCTCTCACCTGCGGCCTCAGGTTGGTATGTATGATTTATGTATGATTTACATATTTTTTTCAGTCAGTGTTTATGGTTTATTGTCCTTTCAACAGTTTAATATTATACAGTTAAAATTAATAAAACGCTGATTAACTATTGTTACAATAAAACATCTGCATACATATTACTCATGATGCAGTACACAAATTACAAGTATTTCCTCTTATGTCATGCTTCATTGTCTATACATTATGTTGAGCTGTACTGTCTCTCTGAAATAAAATTAGTGTTTGTCCATTTTTCAGATCATTATACTATTGTTTTCCATACTTTAGCCAACAAGCCAAAGTTCTGGTTGCATGCAGACTCATTATGTGCATGAAATATTGTTCAAACTTAACCTATTCCACACTGTACCTCTACTTAATTAAGTCCAGGTTTGTGATAGGCAACAGGCCCAGTACATCATCTCCTGTGGAGATGATCTCACCAGATACCCCAAGCAGCCCAGTGAGCCCACCCATAGATTATTTCACCCGTCCCAACCCAGACACCCTTGAGCAAGTGAGCAACACACTGTGTAGTTATCATTTATTTTATTCAGGCTTCAGAATATAAAAAAAGTGAATACTGAATATACATAGCACGGGCAAGCTCTATGGAGGCCGCCATGTCTTTCCAGTTTTAAAAAAACTATGGACTGCCAAGAGGGACACAAAGCACTACGTGATACTACGTAGTAAGGCTAACCGCGTTTTCGCTCAGAGCTAGCTTGACTGTGGAACTGAGAGGGAGCTCAGTGAAAGCGCTCGTTACTAACAATAACAATAACTAACAACATCTTTACCCCATCGCTTGAATCAGTAGAAATACTTGACGCTGTTGGGAAAGAGTTCATATTTTGAAAATGAGTTTCTTGTCCGTCAGGGCCACCGTAGCTTCCGGAACGTCTCCAACGTCTTCAGAACGGGAGGGTTGAGCAAAGGAGTGTTGCAATGTACCTCACAGCTAGATGGCGCTAAATACTTGATATATTACACACTGTCCCTTTAAGATGATCCCAGAAATGCCTGTAAAAATTGCTAGTTAGACCATCTGATCCCAGAGATTTATCCAATGCTAGGCATGTCATAGCCTTTTCCTTTTCTGCCATACTGATATCTGCCTCACATACGTTTTTGAAACACTCATCAATTCTGGGGATCCATTCCTTAACATGCTCAAAGAAAGCATCAGCATCTGGGGATGAATAAGAGGACGAATATAGTTTACTGTAGAATTTTAATATTTCCTTAGAAATTAAATCTGGGTCAGTACATTCTTGATCGTCTATCAGTAATGTTCTTATAGCATTCTGTTCTTGTCTCTTCTTTTCCAATCTACAAAAATATGCTGAGCTCCTCTCTCCTTCTTCTATCCATTTCGCTCTTGATCTAATATATGCTCCTTTGGCTTTAGAAATTTAAATGTTATCTAATGAAGATTGCAAAAGTAAAAGTTGTTGTTTGTTATCCTCATTTATAGAGCGTTTATTACAGATACTGTTGATTTATTTAATGATTTCTAGCTCTTTTTTCTTACTTTCCCCACTTATGATTTTACTTTTTGAAATAGAAATCTGGCGTTCTTTAAATTTCAAATACTCCTATTCTCCGTTAGTGACGTCATCTTGTTAACCAATCATCTGTTCAGTTTCTGTGTCGAGTTGGCGGCCATGTTGGTGACGTATATAGAGTGAGACGATCAGTTTAACACAAAGCTATGTTGGTGTTTTACTTTATTCAGGACAAACTGTGACTTGCATAACTTGGAAAATTACCTTTTAAGTTGACATTGAATTCTGTAATTCATGGCACAATTCAAGAAGGATATAAAAAATGTATTTATGTAGTTTTTTTTAAATAAACTGACGTGAGGGAAACCGGAAGTGGCGTTGCGTTGGCCCACGACCGTGATGATTACACCTGTCTGTTGAGCTGCATGAAGCTGAAGTCGTTCATTCATCCAGTGAGCCTCTAAACACATTTTCAGACTGGTGTCACTGAGTTCAGTGCAGAGTCTCAGATCAGTTTCTGGGAGAAAAGCCAAAATAAAACCAGAGAGCTCCAACATTAACCTGGCAGCCGCCGGAGAGGACAGTGAGAGAGAGAGACAGTCTCAGAGTAAACAGGAGATCCCCAAATGTCTGACACTTCAAATTACTGCCGATAATCTTATGAGAGAAATGTGCAATGGAGGTTTCTAATATGTACACGTGTTTTTACGGGTCACTGCAGTTAATAGCTCACGTAAGCTAGCTAATGTTTTGAAAGTCAGACGCAAACCGCGATGAACTATGTAAAGCTAGCAAACGTTAGCGGTTAGCTAGCTACCGTGAATCCGCCCTTCAAATGAATAACAAATTCAGGACGCAAGCAAACTCATTTTAACTTGCAGAGTGAACGTATGTTGTACTTAACTAGTACGCAAAGTAATTTAGAGGCGTGTTTATGTGTTACAATGTTAATTAGATACCAACTAGATGGCTGCTAGCTGCACTAGCCTGTTTATTAGCTAGCTAGCGTTCATTATAAATCACCTGGGAGCGGCACCTAGCTATGCTAGCTATCCCTCGATTAAGCTAGCTACCATGATTAAACTGTAATCAATCACTTTGTCTATAAAAATGCCTGAAACAAATGAAACTGGCATTTTATTCGTTGAATACTAAAATACAAATGTTTTTAAATCGCTTTTGATTATCTGTGTGACGTCGCGGCAACAACAACAGTTACTTCCGGGTGAAAAACTGGCAGTTGATTTCATAAAAACTATTTCTTTTTTTTTTTTTTTAGCATGAACATGTACAATTTAATCATGTGTAAGCAGGAGCGTGATGCAGCTGGTTTCTACTGTAAACAGACGTTATACGGTCTCAATCTAGGACGTTTGGTGCACATTTACTCTGATCACTACGGTAGCAGTCAGACTCCCTGGTGCTCCTCTACTATCGTCAGTACGGTATATGCCGCCGCAGTCATTCAGTGTGTTTATCTCTGCTGGTCTCTGCTGCACCGCTGCTCGACACTCTGCTCGGACTCGTTTAGCCTCATTATCTGGTGCCAAACTTAGTGTTCCCTCCTCTAAATACCAGGTACGGTGCTTGTATTTCTTTAAAGCTGCAGATTATATCTCCGTGTCGCTTTATTCTGAGGCTTTAGAATAAAATCTATATGACTGCGCGTCACCGCTGAGCCCTAAAAAATCGCTGCTGCGTAAAAGTAAAGTCGACAATCTGGTTTTGCTGCAGGGCTGAGTGAGTTAAGAGGCACCTGGTTGCGTTTGATATTATTTTATTTATTCCTCAGCATGAGCTCACTGTGATATTCAGCTTGGAGTTTGTTATTCAGCTGCGCTCTGAGGCCCTTAAAGCATCCTTCAAACCGCAGTGTGTGACTCCAGCACGCAGCTCCTCTGCAGGAAGGTGAGCATCGGGTGAGATCAGGAGGAGGGCTCATAGAAAAGGCAGCTAGGCCTGATAAGCTCAGGGGAAAAGAGACCATCTGATTTTAGAATTACCTGCAGAATTGAACACTTAGAAGTCTGGGTTCATGCCGGATTTCGAGCACTTCAGATTTTCCTACTCGAGTATGAATCCGGTCCTGGGGGAGAGCGGCTTCCTGGCCCCGCAGCAGCATCATCACCAGATGACGGGCCAGACCGACTCCGCCATCCCAGAGCCTGGATACTTTCTGGGGGACCACGGCGGGTTCGGGCCTGATGGGCTGTCCGGGCTAGACCTGGGCTCCTTGCCACCATCGGGCCTCGCCTACCTGCACCTGAGCAACCCCCTGCACCGCGGGCCCCCGGCGGCTACAGCGCTGCGCAACGACCTGGGCTCCAACATCAGCGTCCTGAAGACCCTGAACCTGCGCTTCCGCTGCTTTTTGGCCAAAGTGCACGAGCTGGAGCGCAGGAACAAGGTGCTGGAGAAGCAGCTGCAGCAGGCTCTGGAGGATAACTGCGGAGGGGACGGTCACCAGAAGCCGCTCACCAAAGAGATGGGGGTCCAGACTGGATTTATTGGGCCTATCCCGCCCAGACCGGGCTTCATCCCGCTCCACAACGCCAACAACCCGGCCTACATGCCCGGCGGCCTCCTCTCCCCGACCCTGAACCCTCCTCCTCTGTTTGACAACAAGTACCTGCTGGGGAACAACCTCAACCCGATCACCACGGATTCAAACTCCAACCTCACCACGTCTGGCTTCTCCATCAGCCCGGCCCTGAGTCCCACGGACCCGTCACCACCAACCAACATCAACGAGAAACTGGCCTGTCACACCGGGACCAACACCAACAACGTCCTCCCTCCTCCCCCGCGCTTCCTCCCCGGGACGATCTGGTCCTTCAACCATACCCGCCGGTTTGGCACCGGGAGGGAGTCGTGCGTCACGGGCCCCGGAGTCTCCTGGACGCACCCGGACGGTGTCGGGGTCCAGATCGACACCATCACACCTGAGATCAGGGCCCTGTACAACGTGCTGGCCAAGGTGAAGAGAGAGAGAGACGAGTACAAGAGAAGGTAAGGGATGTTTATCTTCACCTTCATCACAGAGTTTCTCTAAAAATCTAACATGGCTGCATCATTTGGATCTTCAGTTCTCATGAAGACATCGAGTGTGTTGTTTCTGTTTCTGTTTCTGAGACAAGAGATTTATTCTTTATAGGGTAAAGAATGATTTTCTTAAGAAGCGTTTGGAGCTTTGTGATCAACTTTTTAAGGCAAGATACATATAAAATCACTAACTGTTATGTGTTACATCAGAAAAACATTCAATGAACATGTTAATGACTATTTTTCTGGAGTTCTACTTTCAGTTTTTCTTGAAGAATAGAGAAATAATCACAGTTTACCTGAAATAATTCATTCATAACATCAGATAGTGATACTGACCCACCCTGGGATGACCCGCCTCACATTCAGACACAGACGAAACTAAAAGAATAATGAATTTATACAAATGTCATTAAACAAGTTACATAAATCAAATGTTATCTTTTGACTAATCTGGACTGTTTTAATTGCAGGTGTCTGTCATAGAGCAGGACAGGAACCAGAAATATTAACATTAAAGAAGCTAAATAGAGACAGTTTCCATCTAAAAAGTTACTCCAATCTGTTGTCAAAATATGTGATTAATAAAATAATTGACAACTAATTAATCAGTGGCTGTAGCTCTGGTCTCATGTCAGCACAACACAGTTTACACAGAGAATTGAGTGAAGAGCGAACAATAAATGATAGTAAACAATTAAATGCTGACTTAAGGAGGTTGGCAGTTAATTAGGGAGCTTTCAACAAAACATTTTCATAGTTATCATGTGTATTTTTATTCTAATTGTACGCTCGTGTTGTTGGTTTTCCTCCTTGACCTCGCAGGATTAGTTAACTTGTAACTTCTCACCCCACAATGATTTCACCATCTAGTTAGTGCTGAGTGAGCGATCTCGTTAATGTCTGTGGTTGTGTTGGATCGTTACCGTGAATCGATAAGCAGGACAGCCGCTTCAAGAGCGAGATTAGCTTTTACGTTACGTGACACATTTATTTGGCAGACGATTTGGTGCAAAGCGACTTCTAATGAGTGCGTTTAACCCGAAGGAACGAGAGCGGAACGTCGTAAAAAATGGATTTTACTGGAAAAAGACAAGTTATTGATTTATCAGTGTGAATAAATGTTGATTGTCGAGTTGGTTCACTATAAACAAAGGCAGTTTTGCAGGAAGTCCTCTCAGAAAATGAAAGTTGTTGTGTTGTTGGAAGCCGTTACTGAGGTTGATGTAAACAAACCAGCTGTTTTTGTGATCGCAGCTCACAAACAGATGTTCTCACCTGGATGTTTCATCTGTCAACGGTCTCTCAGTTTAACTTATTAGCGATCTTAACAGCACATTTATGGATTTGGATATTAAATATACAGTAATATTATTATCAATATATCAGGTTTGTACTTGTGCTCAGAACGTAAACTAAAGGATTATTTTACTGTATTAGATTAAATATTGGAACACCTCATTTTGATAACTAATTTAATAAATAAACATGACATTGAAATCTGTTTAAAACTGATTGCATCCATAGTTTTTTGCAACTGTTATCACTTCTCACCTTCTAGTTTATCAGTTTTATACAGCAACTTGTGTCACAATCAGTAAAAACCTACATTACTTTATACATTTAAGACTGATAATGGCGATACACACACAAGAATAGGAGGATTAAAGTCATCTGTATTCTTTCATTTATCGCAGAAAACAAATATTGTCACGTCAGGATTTTCCATGAATGTGCAGCCATGATATAAATGTTCATGCACAGCAACAAAACAAAAGAAATATCTGTTAATTTGCTGCATTTATTTAGCTTTAAGTCAAAGGAATCAGTGGGATGTTATTTAAAGCTGCGTTTGGGTTTCGCTCGGCGTGCAGCTTGTGTTTCCCACAATCATGACACACATCAACACGCCGTCACCCGCTGCTGCTTTATGCTGAAGAGCTCTGACCTCTCCTCTGTCCGCCTGCTGAGGCAGGATGCTGCTGCAGGACAAACCTTCAGTCACATCGATTTCAGGAGCTGCAGGACGTTCTACTGAACAGCAACGACTCGCTCTGACCCGCGTGCTGCTCTGCGTATCATCCTTTACAGTTTAGTGCTGCTGCTCTGATCTACATTCACGTTTTACTCGTTTGGAAGCTATGAAAGTGAGCTGGACGTGTAAATGTTTGAATATTTCCACCGTCTTTTAAGAGCGTCCTTAATGTGATTTTCCTGGCAGTGTTGAATCATTTACAAGTGCAAACTAAAGTCCATCAGTTGAAGAGAGACGAGCAGTTTGATTTGATGTGAAGTGAAGTGAAGAGAGATGAGACTTTAACAACCACTGATGGTTTTAATGTCTGTACTTACAAAGACGCTGCTCAGTAAAATGTTCCTGTACGTTTTCTTTACCTGTTAAACATTTTGTTTCACCTGAGAATATAACTGCAGATCTCGCTTGGTCTGTTTGGTTTCATCGCTTTTCTCGCTTCGTCTCCTGTGCTTAGCGTCCGTGCTAATTCACAAGTTTGTGACCTTTTTAGTTTCCCCAGTAAACACACTGACCTGTGTGGCTGCTGCAGTCACTTCTGAGCAGCTTGGTTTGTTCTGAGGTGGAGAGAGCGACTTCCACCTCAGGCTGGATGTTAGGAGGGCAGGGTTACCCATCCATGAGTAGGTAATCCAGGGGTAAAACCAAGTTTCCCCTCGGACGCTCATCCTGCCCAGAGACGCAGCTGTGAGACAAAGAAGTTGGTGTGTTTACAGGGGAAAGCACAGCTGTATCGTTCGCTGTGTCACCACTTCAGCTCCTGTGGTGTAATCCAGCAAGAAGGTCGGTTTAATTTGCATTTCATAGAAACCCAACAAAAACTTAAAGCAGCTTAAATTAGCCGACTGGCACATTTTTAAAGTTATGGATTTGGTTTCATCCCTGATTTTCTCTCACAGTCTTAAATTATCCAGGAGCTTCCTGTTTTAGTAGAAGCCAGGATTACAGGAATACTGAGAACACAAGTCCACCTAAAAGTATTTATTATTTAATGGCGTTTTCATGTTTTATTTACCATTAACTGTTTAATTTTGCTTCCTGATACTGAGGACGTCACCTCACTGTCCTTTATCGTAGCTGGAGGCTGTATTTATGTTAAAGAAGTGGACATTTACATTGAGAAACAGCAGCTGCTTGTTCCAGGAAGGTTGAATGAATATTGCTTTATTTTCGCTGTGACTGTAAATGTTTGGCTGCCTGTTTGTCTGCAGGGACGAAGTGTCGGGGGAGAACCTGAACATGAGGAGTTGTTTTTCTCTCAAGTGATCTCACATCTCTTTTATTTCTTCCTCCTCTTCTCCTCCTCTTCCTCCTCCTCCTCTCATTTCTCTCCCTCTCCTCCTCCTCCTCCTCCTCCTCTCCCTCCTCCTCCTCCTCCTCCTCCTCCTCCTCTTCCTCCTCCCTGCTGGGGTTCGTCCTGGTAGCTGCAATGCAGCACAGGCCTGTGACCGCCAGCAGTGATGTCACCGCGCTCCTCTCTCCATTTTATTTCACCCTCTGCCTCCCTCTCACTGTTTTAGCTCTGCGTATCTTCACCTCCTCTCTCTCTCTCTCTCTCTCTCCTGTCTTTGCTGCTGTCCCTGTTGACTCGTCATCCATCTCTGCCCTTCTTCCTCGTTTTACCTCCCTCCCTCTGTCCCATGTGAGACTCTGCAGCGTCAGGCCGGCCGGCCGGCGCTGGCTTCATCAAACCACACACACCTCTCTCCTGTCGGTTCATCTCAGTTCACTGGATCTTTACCGTCACGCTCTTTTGATTATAAAATGTTGCTGTCGGATTCTTTTTGAAGGTGTGAGTCTAAAAGCACACGCGTTCATCTGCAGCAGTAACAGCTTCCACTCCTCTGGGAAGGTTTTAGCATCAGATGTAGTAAGTGGCTGCACAGGAGCGTTAGTGAGTTCTGAGGTGAGGAGGCCCGGTTCTCATGTTCCAGCTCATCCAGACGGTGTTGCATTGGGTGGAGGTCAGAGCGCTGTGCATTAAATCTTCTGCACCAGTTTTAGAAACTATTTCTTGCACAGAAGCATCATCATGTTTAACAAGAGAGGGAAAAACACAAACTGTAAGCACACTGTTGTCTAAAATAACTTCTGTTTTGTTAAAATGCAAAACTGGTGCACGGATCCAAAGTTATTAAATTCACTGACTTCCTGTGCAAACCGTCACTCTGGCAGATTATTTAAAATAAATATATATATCCTGATCCTGAATATTTAAAGAGCCTCTTTCCTTTTTCACTCCACAGAAATCAACCGACATAAACCAACCTATATTATATCTTTTTAAAATTAAATGTATTATATTCATTTTATAGAAACGGGCCAAATCTGAACCTACGGGCCGACCCTGCTCTACAAAAACAATAAATCAGTAAAAGTATAAGAAAGAAATATAAAGATAAATAATCAAACAAATAATTGTGAAAATATGAGAATTTAGAAGAATAATTATTAGCATTTACTTATTTTCATATTAAATTGTTCGTTTATTTTGGTGTGTATATATATTTTTTATTTAAAGGAGTATTTATGTTAATTATAAATTATAAATTACTTTTTTTAATGTATATACTTACAATTTTTAAATGCTTTAGTTTGATCCCTGTCAATGTTTTGTATTCTTTCCCTCAGTTATTTTCCACAATTATTATTCTTTAACAGTCTGACACTTTATGTTTGTGTTTGGAGATGATATTGATGGAGAGATGAAAGTAGAAAGCAGCATCACCTCGTCTGTACAGCAGAGACACAGATGCCGTCCTGGTTGTTCGTTGTTGCGTTTCTGTTGTATTAATTTACTTCCTGAACTCGTGACATCACTGCCGGTTATCCAGTGTTCAGATTATTCTCCTCTCTTCCAGACAGCAACTGGCTCCACTTCATATCATGACACTTTAATTGTGCCCGTTGTTTAGTTTTGAGATGTGTTATTGTGTAGCGTTGCACCTCGGCAGGTGAATTTGCTGAGTTTACCTGTAACGTAACGTTGCTAGCAGGGATTTTTTTTTTTAAAGCTCCTCTTTTATGTTTTGCCGTCATATTAAACGACTAGTTCAACATTTTGGGAACAAAGTGGGTTGTAGTGGTTCCCCAGATAAATGATCCAGTGTTTTAGAAGAAAGAAACGGAGTTGAGCTGTTTTGACTGATTGTAATTTACTGTGATCGTTTTGATCTTTAAACTGAAGAACCTTCCTCTCTTCTTTCTGTCGTTATGCTAAACTAAGTTCACCTTCTGTCTCTCTCTCTCTCCAAGAAAGTGAATAAATAAATGTTCTAACATGTTGAAATATCCAATCAAAGCATTGTAACTTTGACAGAACACAGCGGTGTTTCTTGATGTCTTCGATAAGTTGGAATCAATGTCACCATGACCTCATGGTGTGATGACATCACCGCTCGTTAAGTGCAGTCTCATTCTAATGGCAGAGATAAAACACAAAGGCTCCTGATTCATCATCATCATCATCATCATCATCATCATCAGTGGAGATGAACCTGTTTCTGTGTATCCAGTCAGACTCAGTGACACCAGCAGCTTCACTGCAGAGCAACGTGTCGAGACTGACAAGCAGATCAGAGCAGCGAGGACGTCGTCCATCACTGTGATGTCATCGCCTCTGCTCATTAACATATCTGAGTCTGAGCGTCACTGCAGATGAAAACAAACCGATTGTAACTTCACACCTCTCACATCTGACACACGTCTGATCTTCATCTGTATGAAGAGAAAGAATCTACAAGTCACGTTTCAGTCAGTACTCATGTTTTCCCTGCTGGTAATCTGATCTGAGGTCAGCCACCGCAGACGTGATGTTGTTGTGAGAGCGGCTCAGCTGAGCAGCGTCGATGTGAAGGACAAAGAGGAAACAGTTACAGATCATTAGAGACGAAACGATACATCAGAATAATAGTTTTTACTTTCTGATTCTGGGATCCTCGGCAGTCGCAGGGCGCCAGTCGAGAGGATGTCAGCGCAGTACGGTGGCCATTTAAGGACATTAACTTCAGCTTGTTCAGCTTTCAGGCTATGCTGCCGAGAATTGTCTTTGGTATTCACCACAATTAAAGGAGCTCTCGTTAACTATTTGCAGCCATTTACATGTATTAATCTGTTTTTTTCTTGGCCACTGGTGAGTGACGGATGAAGGATGTGAGTAACAGAAGTTAGCTTTAGTTTGGAAAAATAAAAGTCATTTTACATAAACAAACAACCGGCTTCCAGCTAGAGGTCGACACAGATCATTAAAAAAAATCAATGAGACTGAAAACTGATATTTGGGGCAGATATTCATTTGCAGTAAAAATGAAAATCAGGTACTTAACTTGAGTATTTCCATTTTCTGCTCCTTCATACGTCCACTTCTCTACATTTATTTGATACGTTTAGTTACTAGTTCCTTTGCAGATTGAGGGTTTGAGATCAGATGTTGTTGTGGGCGAGTAAAAGTGGCACATTTTTGAATTTGTTTAGCACCAGGGTTGATAATCTGTCTATCCCTGCTTCTTCCAGCACGACAGTGAAGTTCAACAGAGCCTCTTTTAAAATGTCCCACTCATGCTATCAATCAATCAATCAGTGTGTCGTTGTCGAGGCTGTCGTTACACTTCGAGTCACAGCGAGTGACAGAAGCTGTGAGTATGCTAACGGTTAGCTGTCACGCCAAAGAGACAACCAGGATGTATACGATCTCTTTTTAAACGTTGTAAAACTTCAAGTATAGAGCTTTAAAAATGTGGATGAGAAAGAGCGTGTTGGATCAGTTTTTGGTCAAATCAGATATCTTAAGTCGGGGATAAAATTAGGATGTTTTGCATGTCTCTCTTTTTGACATTGCTGCGAGTTTACACATCAGAACTGAGCTGCGTCACATCACAACAGAGGGACAGTCGCCAGAAATCACTCAGCAGTGTTCGCTCAGCCCGTCTGTTTATTTCTGTCGAGTGGCTGCGAGCTCTTCATCCTCTTCATCCTCTTCATCCTCTTCATGCTCTTCGTGCTCTTCGTGCTCTTCATCCTCTTCGTGCTCTTCGTGCTCTTCATCCTCTTCATCCTCTTCATCCTCTTCATGCTCTTCGTGCTCTTCGTGCTCTTCATCCTCTTCGTGCTCTTCGTGCTCTTCATCCTCTTCATCCTCTTCATCCTCTTCATGCTCTTCGTGCTCTTCGTGCTCTTCGTGCTCTTCATCCTCTTCATCCTCTTCATCCTCTTCATGCTCTTCATGCTCTCAGCATGGCGTCTCCTTTATGTAACAGCTGCTGAGTAACACTGGTGCTGGTAGGAGGAGCTGTGACGCTGTGTAGGTCAGTCAGGTAACTCCGCTGGGTTTTTGTCTTAAAGCTGCAGAGACGAGATCAGGAAACTGAATGGCTTCACTCATCTGAGCTGAAAATAAGGCTGCGGTCTTATGAAGAGAGACAATCAGTCATCTTTGTCTGCTGAGATGCAAAATTACAATTTAATAGTCAAGTTAACCTTTATTTTTCCCTCCAGTGGGTTGAAAGCAGCTGTGTTTCTGTGTACAGTCTGAATATGATGTGATTATCTGCCTCATGCTGATGAATCTGTGTTTACATCGCTGCTCTCTGTCTGTCTGTGTGTTTATAGATGGGAGGAGGAGTACACCGCCAGAATGGACCTGCAGGAGAAGGTGGCAGAGCTGGAGGAGGTGAAGTCACATTTAAAATGCTGGATTACTGAAACGCCACGGTTCAGAAGTCTGTTAAAGAAAAGTGATTTTTAAGACACAGCCAGCAAAACAAATGATCTGAGTGATGAAAAGCACAAAACATACAGACACATTAGAACACATCAGAGACAAAAACACAAGACGAAGATCATCTGAAGCAGTTATTATCATCATACAGGCAGAACTTTAAAGTGCATGTCAACATTTTTCATGAACTTACATACTTATTTCACATCCTCTGGTTTGTGTAACAATGTAAGGCTGCAACTGGTGATTATTTTCATCATCAGATAAATGATTTAGTCGACAAAATGTCGTAACAATAAACATGATAATTTCCTTGTTTTTTGTTGTCCAGCAAACAGCCCGAACAACCAGAGAGTCTTCATAAGAAGCTGGAAAGAATTGCTTGATATTTAAAATTTTGAATTTTTTGTTCTTAATTTTTTTTTCTCTCATGATTTTTTTTCTGTCCGGAATTTTTTCTCTCAATTTTTGATTTCTCATTAATTTTTTTTCCTGTGAATTTTTTCTTTTATGATTTTTTGGTGAATTTTTTTTCTCTCAATTTTTTTTTCTCATGAATTTTTTTTCAAATTTTTTTGATTTCTCATAAAAAATTTTTCTTGTGAATTTTCTTTTCTCAATTTTGTATTTCTCGTGAAAACAATTCTCTAATAAATTTATTATTTTTTCTCTTGGGCCATTTTTCAATAAAAGCAGAAAACATCACCTTTAAGACGCTGAAACGAGCAAATCCTTGACATTTTTCTGCTTTAAACATGCCTTAATTTATTGATTATCAAATCTAAACTTATTACACACAAAAAGCTTCTTATGTCGTCTGTACATTTTGGTGATCTCTTCATGCTGTGTGTGTTTTCAGGACCTGCAGGAGAGCGAGGTGTGTCAGGATGAGCTGGCTCTGAGGGTGAAGCAGCTGAAGGCAGAACTGGTTCTCTTTAAAGGACTCGTCAGCAACGTAAGCCAGAAATCACACAATGATCACACTTGATCTCCATGGTTACATGTTGCTGGACATCTTTCTGAGTAAACAACAATATTTAGCTGAATGTCCATGAAGAGTTCTGTGTGTCCGTCCATCAGAACCTGTCGGATCTGGACAGTAAGATCCAGGAGAAGGCCATGAAGGTGGACATGGACATCTGCCGCCGCATCGACATCACCGCCCGCCTCTGTGATGTCGCCCAGCAGAGGAACTGCGAGGACATGATAAACATGTTCCAGGTGCGTCTGTGCTCATGAATGAGAATCCACAACCAACCAATCGTCTGCCTTCATTCTAACCAACACGTCTCCTCGTCGACAGGTGGCCACGCCCCCGCCCACGCTGAGCGGTCGGGCCAGGAAGCAGAGCGGGCAGTCGGCCAAGGGCGCCGACGGAGACGACCTGAGCATGTCCGAGGGCGAGGGGGGCGGGGCCAGAGACGAGGAGTCGTGCAGCACGTCGGCCAATCAGATCAACGAGCAGATGCAGAGGATGCTGAATCAGCTGTACGTGAAAATGAACGAAAAGGAAAATATTGTACACAAACCTACTATATTTATTTCCATTAACGTGTGCGTGTGTGTGTGTGTGTGCGTGTGTGTGTGTGTGTGTGTGTGTGTGTGTGTGTGTGTGTGTGTGTGTGTTGTGTGTTGTGCAGGAGGGAGTGTGAGTTCGAGGACGACTGTGACAGTCTGGCCTGGGAGGAAACTGAGGAAACTCTTCTGCTCTGGGAAGATTTTCCTGGATACTCGCTGGGAGGGGAAGCACAAGGAGAGGTACGTGCACACACACACACACACACACAGATGCTTACAGGCTTTAAAATTAATTTCTGAACATCAGTTTACAAGTCCAGGAGCTTTCTGTACCATGACCCTGTTAAATGTCGTCATGTTGGATGAAACTGCAGTGGAAAGGAGAAGAACTCACAACTCTCAGAAGGAGATTGTTCATTTCTACTCACAGTTATCTAAACTTGCTTTAGTAAGAAGTCAACGTCTCTGCCGATATAAAAGAGAAGCACCGACTCATAAACAGGAGTCTCCTCGGCTGCAGCAGCACTTAACGGAGCTCCGTTCAGATCCAGCAGATCTATTTTCTCAGCGTCAGGGAAGCCGCGGGGTTGTTTCCTGTTTTTATTTTTTTTTACTTCGTCCCACTTTGCTGACCTGAGCTGGAGGACGAGCTGTTTGAACTGTGAGCTGCTTTTATCTAATGAAACCACAGAAACCAAACAACCTGCTGAGAGACGCTGCAGGGAAACTGAAGCAGATCAGAAGACGTAGTGACGCTCTTTCTCTCTCAGGTTTCTGTTTCTTTAACTGCACTGAGAGCTTCTAACAAGAAGAATTTATTGAAAATTGATTTAAGTGCCAAAAAAAAGCTGATAAATCTTCTGCAATTTATGAACAACGAACACATTCTAGTTTCTGAAGTAATTGTAAAGTCACTCGACAGCTTCTTGTACAATAATAACAACAAGACTTCCTGTTTCTTCACAATAAAAGCTCCCATTTCCTCCTACAACAGGACAACATGTACGAGCCTGTAGATTTAATATCTGCAGGTTTTATACTGTAAACAAGACAAACAAAAGGTTTAATGATTTATCCTGCTGATACACAATTATTCAAACAGCTTGCTGTAATAATAATAATACAGTTTAACGCAACATTTTCCCAAAATTCACCTTGATTTTCCCTAAATGATGCATAAAAGCTTTGTTGGACCTGTAAGAAGTCACATATTTTACTGAGATTGATCTCAAACGCAGCAGTTCTTCTTCAAAACGTTCATGAAATATTGATGACTGATGTTAGTTTCAGTTTTATCATGTAAATCCTTCTTCTTCTTCTTCTTCTTCTTCTTCTCTTCACGTCCACTCGCTGTATCCAGCTGCAGCCAGATGAATCCATCGAGGAGGTGATTAAAGACACCGAGTCTCTGTTCAAGTCCAGAGAGGAGGAGTACCAGGCCACCATCGACCAGATCGAGGTGAGACGGTGATGAAAAACAGTTTCCACAAGTTCATTTAAAGGTGTTTATTGTTTGAATTGGGTCAAAAGTGACATCAGGTATCAAACGTTTGGTTAATTGTCGATTGGAGTGCTGGTAATAAATCTGAAATACTACAATACCCATGAGCCGAGGCAGTCAGAGGTGCTAATCAATGACTTGTTGTTAAACTACCACAACTGACCCGTAAATTGAAAGTGAACTGATTCAAGCTGCAGATTGTGTTCTTAGTTTTCTCTGTTCACTTTTATCTTTAGCTGGAATTTCTAATTTCAATACAATACCTTAAAAGATTTACTCAAAACATTTTCAAATATCGATGTGGAAACTATCGCCAAAATGCAGCCGATGCTTTTTTTGTGAAAGTATCCGAGTCAAACCTTCATGTAAAAGCATAATTACGATGAAAGAGGCACTTTTTAGATTTACTGTATTTTCGTTTTTGGATCAAACTCATTTTCACAACTCAACACAACACTACGTTAGCAGTAGCTTGTTCCGCTCGCCGCCGTCCTGCCAGTGGAGAAGTGTCGATCTCAGAATGTGACGTAACCTGGAGGACAGTTAAGGTGGAACGCTCCTAAAGCTTAGTTCCATATAAATGCAGGATAATTTGTTGTTTTGTCGTTAGTGAAAAACAATATTGACCTTGAAGTTGAAAAAGGAGCCTCATATAAGAAACAACACTTGAAAAAGAAGGCGGAAAAGTCACGTGAGATCTCGCGTGGATAGTTGTTGCTGGAAGACAGTAGTTCCACCTTAACTGTCCTCCAGGTTACGTCACATTCTGAGATCGACACTTCTTCACTGGCAGGACGGCGGCGAGAGGAACAAGCTACTGCTAACGTGAGTTGTTCAAAAACTTTATTTATAGTCAACTCTGTGTACACAAACAATGTTCTCAATGCTCGTGTTCATGTGTAGAGACCCTGGTGATACTACGAGCAAAGTTTCATGTTGTGTCGAGACTTCTTAGTGTTTTAAAAATAGAGATTTTGATGCTGTCGTAAAAACAAAACTATGGTAAATCTTAAAAGTGCCTCTTTCGTCGTATTTATGCTTTTACACGAAGATGTGACTCATATACATTCACAAAAAAAGCCTTGGTTGCATTTTGGCGAGAGTTTCGCTTTAATGATTTTATGTCCACAGGCTCGTTACTTTCAACAGATATATTTTGATACTGTTAGATGTAATAAAGCAGTTAAAGGTACATAAACATTGTGTTTATTTAGCTCACGACTGAAACACACAGTAACCACCCTCACATGTGCCACCATAACAACACTGTGCAGGATTCACCGGGGTCAAAGGGAAAACTCTTTGACCGTAAATTACAAAAGTAGTGGGGAAAAACATGCTAATACAGTTGTTAATCTTTTGTAATTCAACTGGGAGCAATTAATGCTCATGTCACATAACAATGTCAACAACTTCTGAAACCAGGTGCCCGCAAAATAGCTCCTCCTGCATCCCTAACCCCGACATGAGAGGTAATGGATGTGTTGTTTTCAGCTGGAACTGGCTACAGCCAAGAGCGACATGAACCGCCACCTGCACGAGTACATGGAGATGTGTTCGATGAAGAGAGGGCTGGACGTCCAGATGGAGACCTGCAGGAGACTCATCACACAGAGCGGAGACAGGTGAGGACACACGTGGAGCTCTTTGACGAGACACGAGCGGCAGACGGACGCCAACAGCCGCATTAATCTCTCTCACGTCTCCAACAGGAAGTCGACCTCGCTCATCACTCTGACGGTGGACGACTCGGACAGCGAGGAGAAGGAGAGGAAAAAGCCGGCTCTCCCCGCCGACTCTGAGAGCAGCGACTCGTGCTGCGACGCCAACGCCGCCATCCCTCCGCTGACCTGGAGGAAACCCTAACACACACTGAAACACACACACACACACACACACGCTGAAGTAACGTCACACCGATGCTCTTCTCTTCCTCTTAGTGGCGTTTGACAACAGCACACACATCTATTCTTCTGTCTCTCTGGTTTCTGTTGATCCGAAGTAGAAATTGTTTTTTTACTGGTCACAAACTCAGCCAACACGACAGCAGGTGATTTAGAGCAAACAGGTGGAAAAAGTTACTCCAGGGTTGTTTAACAAAAAATGCATAAATTGCTTGAAAGCTTATGTAGACAATTAATTTTCAAGGCAATAACTCTGCTGCCCTCCTGTGGTCATCAGCTGTAACTGCACCCCAGTGAAGGTCGAACAGAACGACACGGCACTTTAAAGTCCTTCACTGGCGTCTTCTTCTTCATTGATAAGATGATGCGTCGTATCTTATTTTGCACACTGATGTTTCTGTTTCGTGCAGGAAACAATTGTTGGCACAGATTATGTCGCGATGCCTTTCAGCTGCAGGTTCACACGTGACGCACAAAGAAAAAGTTTGCACATAACTGTCCACTGAAGCGATTTAAGAGTTCTACTTATTAATTTGTATTTATAACAATCTAATGCTTTTTTTCTCTTGATTTTTATTTTTCTGTGTTTGTGCAGAAGTTTAATCTCTAAAATATAAATTACCCAATTGATGACTTCTGGGATTTTACTGTAGGAAGAGTCAAAACTTCACACATCTCAAACTATCAACTTGCCTTAAACTGTTAAGTATCCAACATATAACAGAATATGACACCTCATCCTGAAAATGCATCTTGAAGGATTTTAATTTTGCTATTTTCGTATTTCAGAGTACGAAAAGTGAAAGCTTTTTTCCCTTTTTTAGCTGGTGATCCATTTTCTCTCCCATGTTTGTGATTCGAGAACTGATCGGAAAAAATAATTTTTTTCTTTTTTACATTTTCTTGTTTTAAAGAAAAAAAAGAAAGAATTTTACCTAAAATTTATTGGGGAATTTTCTTTCCAGGAGAAATTTTTTGGGAACGTTTCACAATTATTTTTCCTTAAAATTTCCATCTATTTTCTCCTGGAAAATCATGTATTTCAGAGAAATGCTTTTTTTTTCTAGTTGTCAAAACGTTTTTTTTACATTTTCTTTTGCTCATATGAAAAACAAAGACAAAAAAAAATGGTTTTTTTTGTCACCCAGGAGAAAAAAAAACAACATTTCAAAAGTTGTGAAAATAATTTTCTCTAATTTAAAATTTCCCTCTGTGAAAACTCATTCAAAAACAAATTTCAGGAGAAAATGCGTGAAAACATTTTAGGAACATTTTCTTTCCTGTTGGTTTCACACATGAAAAAAACAAAATTTCAGGAGAAAACAAAAAGTGTTTTTATTTTCTCTCTCTGAAAACAACAGGATATTCTTTTTACTTTTTTTCCCCCAGGAATTTTATTTTTCATGTGTGAACATAAAAACATTTTCAGGAGTATTTGTTCTCAACTCAGTTTTACCCATTAAATGAAAATATTCTGAAATGTTTTAATGTAAAATATCAGGAGAAACATTTTCAGGAAAACTTTTTCTTTCACACTCAGTTTCACAGATTGTAGACAGAAAAAAAAAAAACATTTCCCCTGAAATATTCCTTGTTTATTTGTTTTCATAGATAAGTTACTACCAGTTCTTAGAAAATGGATCACCAGTAAATAACCTGTCTTCATTTGTCCCTCTGGGCTTCTGTACAAAAGAGAAACCGCATCATTAAAGAACCAAAATGAATTTAAAGAGTATTTTTAGATATTTATTAACTCCAGCTCAGATTTCTAACACACTAAATGACACTCGAGGTTTTCTGTCTTGCATGTTTTTAATCTTACAGAATTTCTATTGATCATCACCTGGTTTGTAAAACTGCTGTTACAATATCAGACTTCACAATCACGATATGATCACGACATCTTTAACTTTGTTTACTGTGTTTTGTCTTTCAGTGTAGAGAATCTGAGACATAACTGTAAAGAAAGCGCACAAAAGAACAATCACAAAACCAACATCGTGGTTTATGTTGTAATTATTTTCAAAAGAAGCAAAAAAAAATGCTAATTGTCGCACAATTTTGTGACTCCAGAACTTTTTGATCCCGACGGCTCAACTAAAGTGAATAATTTAAGTGTTACTGACTTTAATCTCTCAGCTGATTTTGATTCTTTCCTCTACATTTAAAGGGAAGGTGTCATATTTATGTGCCATTAATCACAACTCGGCGCCCTCTTTACTATTTTACCACTCATGCTAATAGAAATCGTTGCACTACATTTAAAATTTTCGCAGAATTAAACAAAGACAGATTCGTCTGAAAGAACTTCGTCTGTGATTTTGCGACGTTTGGCAACAACAGGAAATCTGAGAGCATTTTCTTGTTTTTCTTTTACAAAAAAACTATTTTAAAACGTGTTGTTAGAACAACTGTACAGTTTGTAAAGGCTCAACGTTGTATCTACTGTACATAAACACGGCTGAGCTGTAACGCCGTCCGCTTCCTGTTCTCCTGACGTACGTTTAGCTTTTAGAGACGAGTTCAGATTAACGTTTGATTTCTACCATCTTTGAGTTTTAGCATCGTTACGAATTGAATTAGGCGTCGTCTTTCTGTAGTCGTCTCAGAGAAAACACACCTGCAGCCACGATTCAGACTTCCTGTTTAAGGACGTGTACATATTTTTGGGGAGAGAAGCCATTTTGCAGGAGGTGTGTTTAAAAAAAAAAGAAAAAGAAATAACGAAACAATCAGGATTCTTTTCTACTTCGCTTCGTGCCAGTTCTCCTCTCTTTGTTGATCTTGCTGCTATGAACGCATCACCGTTCACACCTCATCAATCACATCATTTACTGAATGTCTGCTTGATCAATAACCTGCCGTGTTCACCACAGAAAACAGATGCATTAAAGGAACAACGTCCACTTTCAGTCCGGCTGTTTTTTCTCCAACGAGCGTCAAAAATGAGGCAAAGAAAACCCTGAAAATGCTTTTTACTCATCGCTCGGAGAGGAAGTGGACTAAAATTTGACGTTGTTCCTTTTTTAATGTCGAGGAAAAAACTAAAAACAAAGCAAGTGTACAATAATCATTAAAGCAAATAGACAAACTTCACTCACCTCATGGATCTGTACAGATGCTGCTGCTGCTGTAACGGAACTGTTGATCTATATTATCTGACTGTAAACAAAACAAAAAGCATCTGTGGAGAGAAAACAGAAATAAACCAAGTGTGAAAGGAAGAAAAAATGACTAAAGTTAATTAAAGACCCTCGTGGAACACAAACTGGAACGTTTAACGGAGATTAAACAGGAAATGCTGACAGAAAATAAGACGGCAGAAGCCAAATAAGTCGTCTGGAGTTTCTGAGCTCAGTGTGGATTCAAAGTGTTTTCATGAGGTCTTTAAAGTCCGATTGTTTGTCAGAATGTTTGATCGATCGACTGAAATGAAAAGTTGCACAGAATAAAAAATGTTTAAAAAGGTTTGAGCTGTGAATTTGTTTTATTTCTTTATTTTTGTTTACACGTTACACAAGATTTTAAAGTTAGATGTTTCACATTTTTACTCCACAACATTTAAATTACAATTATTTTAAAGATTTAAGACTTTTTCAAGGTTTTTATTGGTTTACACGTGAAATACATTTTCACCTGAAAGTTAGTGGGGGATAATTTTTTTTCCAGGATAATTTTTTATACGTGAAACCAAAGTTTCACACATGGAAGAAAAATTCTCCTACATTTTTTTACAAATTCTCCTGAATTTGTTTTCTCTTCAAATAAAAAAATTCCATCTGGAATCTTTAGTTTCTCACATCAAGGAAAGATTATTTTAATTTCCGTTTTTACATTTTTTTTACAGATTTTTTTTTTTCAGGATAAACAAAACAATTTTCAGGAACATTTTTTCAAGGAGAAAACTGGTAAAAAGTAAAAAAAAAATCAAAAAATGAAAAAAAAATCAGGAGAATAAAAAAACGTTAAAAAAGGTGTAAAGATAATCTTTTCAAATTTACAATTTCCATCTGTGAAAACTTGCAAAAAATAAATAAAATTTCAGGTTCTTGTCGGTTTCACACATGAGAAACACAAATTTCTGAATATTTTCATTTGACCTTTTTCCCCGAGGAGAAATTTCTTATGTGGGAAAGAAAAAAACCTTTTTTTCACCATACTCAGTTTCACACATAAAAAAAAATAATTCTCCACAAAAAAAAAAAGATGTTAAAGAAGTTCTCAAGATAAATAAAACCATGTGCACAAACAAAACATGTGAACAAAATGTCCAGTATTCATTCTTCTCCACTCGTTTTTACACATTAAATAAACAAACTTCTCCTGATTTTTTTTTTACCAAGAAAAAAAACATTTAAAATTCTGTCAAGATCATCGTTTCAATTTTAAAATTTCCATCTGTGAAAAACACATGAAAAGCGTGATGAATGTTAAAAATGTAGATTTTGTTAGTAAAAATGAACCTAAAATATCAAATATACATTATAATAACAAATGAATGACATGTTAATAGAAGAAGAATATAAAGTATATAAAGTACTTTATATAGTATATAAAGAAGTTACCAGCTGCTGTTTTAGTAATTCAAGTATA
>NC_044189.1:3411246-3528746 GCF_900880675.1 Sparus aurata | reverse complement strand
TGAGGAGAATCTATCCAAATTTTTCGAGAGAATTTCCTCCTCCCAGATATTTTTTCATGTGTGATGTCACCTATTTTATTGCTCAGAGAAATAAAAAACATTCAAAAGATTTTTTTTTTTCAGGAGATTTTTTCTTTTTCTCCTAAAAAAAATTGTCTTTACTAAGTTTCTCACGTGAAAGAAATATTGTCCGAATTATTATTATCTTTTCTCACAGATAGAAAAATAAAATCAAAGAATTTAGAAAGATTATCCTGCAAAGTTCTCAAGTCATAAAAACAAGAGTCCATACATGTCAGTGGCGTGGAGGTAAAATAAATGTGCAAAAAAGTACAATAATTGCCTCTAAACTGTAGTGAAGTGGAAGGAAAATGGAAATACTCAAGTAAAGTACAAGTACCTCAAAATGTGCTCGAGTTAATGTACTTAGTTACATTCTCTCACTGGTCGTTAGTGATCAGAGACAGGAAGTTCACCTCACTGCTCGCCTCATCATCAGTTTACTCAGGAATCAGATTAAATCGCTCTGCTGGTTATAATGTGATTTAATTCTACTTTCAGTGTTTGAGATGACGAACTGAGAGGACGGTGAAAATAACGGAGAAAACAACTAAAATAAAGTCACAGGAGAGTTTTAATAGATTCTCAGTTCTTCACTGAACAGATTTGAACAAAATCATGAAAGTCTCAGTTGCTCTGATCTCCTCAAACACACCTACCACTATAGTTTTATTTATTCATGTTTAAATTTAGACTCTCAGTTCATTCGTCCTCCACCTACATCAGAAGTGAAGCTGCCAGCATCTGTAAAATAAAATCTTGCCTCACACGAGTTACTTCTTTTTTCTGTACAGGAGAAAGAAAACGTGTCATTCCACGATCGATCGTCTGATACTCAACAGACTGGAGACGACGTGTGTGTGGACGCTCTGATGGCGTTCAGTCTGACAGCTAACTAAACAGAGAAATGTCCGCAACGTAACAGGACCAAATAACAATAGTGTGGTCGCAGGTCGTCTCGAAAAACAATCTTCTGTCACCGACTCTTCTTCACATTTAGCCCCAAAACACTTCAACTGTTTTTGTAGTTACCGTCTCTGGAAACTATTAGGTAATGTGATGTAGAGCTGAACACCTAAAAAAAAATACTTTTACGTGAAAAAATAAAATTCAGGAGAATTTTACAATTTTATTTTGAGGAGAATTATTATATTTTTTGTTCATGTGCCAGGAGTGGCATAAAAAAGCAAATAAATCTGGGACATTTTTTCATGAATTTTTGAACATATTTTTCTTTAAAAAAAAAAAAAAGAAGAATTTGTGTTTTTTGTGAGAATTTATTAAACTTTTTTTCAAGAGATTTTTTTTCTTTTATCATGTGTTTCTCTTTTATTGTTCAGAGAATTTGGGAGAACATCTTTTTTTTCAAGGAGATTTTATTTTATTTTGTTTTTTTCAGAACAATTCAGAACAAAAAACTTTAACTCACACGTCTTCGTCTGCTTCCACTGGTGTGTTTTTGTAGTTACCATCTCTGGAAACTATCATGTGATGTCATGTAGATCTGAATACCTAACTTTGTCCCTTTCCTTGACGCGTGGTGGGTCTGGATCTCTTTATAACGACATCCATATGATTTTAAACAGCTGACAGATAAATGTTTAGATTACATGATGTGTGCCGTCACGCCTCTTTTGATTCCAGCGCCGGCGACACACTGGCGAGCCTTCTTTGCTACACTTCCCACAGGACATTATCCTCACCTCGACTTTGTTGATCTCTCCGTAGCTAACTAGCAGGCTAGCTAATGGTTTTTGTATGACAATCCCACATTTTGATGTATTTCATGAGAGGATCCACTTTCATAAGACGCCTGACATTCAACTAAAGTGAAGTTTCTGCTCCTCTAACATCAGTGCAGACTGACGGGGGAGGAGCACATGTTGCTAATGTTAGCCGCTAAGCACGGCTAACGTTAGTGTCCAGGTAGAAAAGCAGTGCTATTAATATTTGATGACGTGATCGACAGCGTGAAGTTGTGAATGAAAGCGAGTGTTCATCCTTTATTTTTATTTTAACTGAAAGCAGCTGAAGTGGCAGGAACGTACAGTCGATGTGTTGAAGCTGCGGCTGCATGTCACAGTTTGTCCGCCATCTTTGACCTCACGCAGCTCCATCACCTCATCACACTCCCCCCCTCCCCTCTCCATCCATCCATCCATCCACCCGTCCATGCGACCTCGTTGCCAATCCATCTTGATCTCAGCATCACTTCATCCCGCAAACCCCGCCTCCCCCCTGACAGCCCTGTTCCAGATCATCCAATCAGAAACCGCCATGCAGGATTGCATGAGAGTGACCAGGAAGTGAGGGAGAGAAATCCCAATCTGGATTACGGTGACGGTCGGGGATTAGAGAGCCAGCTGTGATTCGTGATGTAACCCCCTCCCCCCAAAACACACAAACACACACGTATGTTTGTTCTTCTATACCTGTGAGGACCCTCGCTAACACCGAGCATCAACCGGCCTCTGGTTCGCGTTGTTTGTTTACTCACTGGAGAACCAGAGTGGGTTAATACGCCGCAGAAAATAGTCCCAATTAAATCCGCCAGTCCCTCCTGTTAGTTTGACTCAATGGAGCTTTTTTTTTTTTAAAACAGGAAACAGTGTGTGAGATTTAAAAAAATGTAGAACGATCCTTTAATTCTCTTTTATTGATTTACATGAACAAGCAAACAATCAATCTGCAAACATCTGGTTTGTGTTTCTCTCTCTCACACACACACACACACACACACACACTCTCTCTCTCTCTATCCTCTTGTTCTTGTTAATCTCTCTCGCCCTCCCCCCGTCCGATGTGATGTGATGTGATTTCCTGTCCGTCAGCAGCTCTGATTCTCGTGTGGATTTATTTATGGACTATTTTTGGTCACACACACACACACACACACTACATCCTCTCACTTCCTGGGGGCCTTACACTCACATGAACCACTCCAAAATCATCTGTTTTCCAACTGGATAACACAGCTTTTGCACAAATTGTCCCAAATTAAATCTGAATTATGTCCCCACAAGTACAAATACTTCATTACTGCACTTCAGTGGATGTTTCAGGTATCTGAACTTTTACTTGTTTTTGTTCTGACTTTGTGATTTCTGTGTTTCCTCCAGATGATGATCATGATGGCAGTTATAGGAATTATATGTGTTGGAGTTGTCTTCTGTAAGTCATCACACACACACACACACACCCGTAGTTTTTAACTGTTGCTGTAAAATGTTTCTGTTTGGTCGCTCACAGAAAAACTGGAGTATATCAGGTGTGATTTCATGTTTCCGCCTTCTGTTGCCCTTGCTGACGTCACTTCACGTCACGAATTCACCGGAAACCGTCATAACAGGAGAGAAAAATGTCTATATATTATTTTGAGCATCATAACTGCTGCGAAATGACTCGTTTAACCGTCATAACTTGAGCCAGTTGGTCGAAAAACGTTTGGAAAGTCTAGAAGAACCGCACGATTAAGCTAGTTTGTTGTCCGTCGAGTTAGACGGGCGCTAAACCGGAAGTTAGCCGGGCGCTACACCGGAAGTTAGCTGGTTCGATATTTTTCACATCCGAGAAGTCGAACTTTTTTATTTTTAACACACCACTGAGCAGCTGACACAGAAATTAACTGAGCTCCACCTCCGACACTGTGTTAAGTAATTAAATATCTTTGCAAAGACCTCATCCCAAATTCCTGCTTTATTTATGCGCCTACACCGGATGTTGATAATACGTCATCACTTCGCGCCGCGGAATTTAGCCTGTTCATGTAAAAGCTGAGTTTACACTTTCACGTGTCACACAAAAACCTGATATTAGTGTGTTTAAGTGTGATTTTTGACCAGTTAGTCTTCCTCTCACGCTCTGATCAGACTCAAGTTTCCTCTTAGAAATAAAATAAAATCTGAAACAGAATCAGGTTTTCACAAACAAGGATCCCTGCTGGAAAAAACAGCATAGACCAGCACCAAAACACAACATATGCTGCTCTTGCAAGTGACTTTTCACCATAAAGTCCAGCATATGTTGTGTTTTGGTGCTGGTATGCCGTTTTTTCCAGCAGAGGAATTTAACCTGATGTTTTGCTTCATAACGATCAAAATAAAATAGTGAGAGGAAAGAAAAAACTAAGGAATAATCCAACAATCACAAATGTTTCATGTAATTTTACAGAAAGAAATATCCAAAAATGTTTGTTATAAGAGGATAAAACATGCAAAAAATGTTGACGGATCAATGTGCAAAATTAATAACTCAACATTTGCAGATATGTGCATGAATATAACACATTGAGTGTGATGTACATGAAGTTTGTAGGCAAAGTTTGAAGGCTTTCAGTCCTGTCTGAGGGAGATATTCATTTTATATTTGTATATTTTCCTTTCAACTTCAACTAAGTGTGTATGGAGATAACGAGCTTTCTCTAGTTTCATGCAGAACAGGATTATTAAACTAATTAAATCAGCAAAACTGTTTCATACAAGAGTTTAGATTTGTAAAAGTCTAAATCATTGTGTCTGAGCAGGTCAGGTGTTGATGTCGTGTTGGTTTAAGTTGACTTTTGAACTTCACCTGTTCATTCCTGCTCTCCTCCTCCTCCTCCTCAGTGTATTTCTTCTACTGAGCTGCTCTTCAGGAATCGACACACAAGTCGCAGGACGAGTCCGCACCGACACCACCGAGCCAAATCCAGCCTCTCCTCAGCGCTCCGCCTGCTCTTCATCCTCCTCTTCCTCCTCACAGATGCCTTCCTCAGATCCTTCCACGCATGATCTGTAACGTGCTCCAGTGCCTCCTCGTCTCCAGGCAGAAATCCTGAGTTCAACAACAAGTGGATGAAAAGTTTTGTTTGGTGATTGTTGATGGTTTTACAGCATCAGGACGCTTTGAATTGATCAGACATGTGAACTAAACTGACCTTTGTCCTCCTGGAACCTGCTGTGTTGTCCTGTGAAACAATGTAAAATCCATTAACCCAGGTTCAGTCGAATCAAAGGTATTGATCAGGTGATCTGACATCTCTCCGGGTCAAATTAAGACAGTAAAGATGTACAAAAAAGAAAAGAAAGACGTAGAAATCTTTATTCTCACCCAGTTTCTATAAAAATAATCCAGTAAATGTGTGTTAGATTGTTTTTGCATTTCAACATGTGATTTTAACATTAATCTGTTTCTTAATTGATCACTCTGATGGTGATGATCAGTACTTTAAACCTGGGTTAATGGATCCTGCTCAGTCTCCCTCTACTTGTGCAGTATTGTTGAGGAAAGCTGCCCCCCTGCTGTCAGTATCGGTACTGCTGCTGATGTGTTTCCAGGAAAACGTTTTAGACTTTTATTTTCTTCTCTGTCCGTTTGTCCGTCCAGCCTCAGTGTGAGCTCTTGTGCTGCAGAATCAATCCTGGTTTTTAAATTCTCGTTGTCTCGTGAACCGACCCGACTCGTGTTTCATCGTCTTGAAAGTCTTTTATGTTCTGCTTGAATGTGACTCCTCTGTGTGAAGGTTTCTGAGCGAGTGTGTGGGTTATCTGAAAAGGTTTGACTTTAAAACGTAAAGATACTCGAGTTAAAAGTGTGAACGTGTGGCAGCATTAATCCTGCTGGATGTTAAAAGGTTCTGGACACATGAAGGAACTTTACATTTGACATTTAAAAGATTACAGGCAGCGTTGTTCCGACTGTGGCCTGAGATTTCAAATAAATTCATGTTTGCAACAGAAATGTGGTGTTTGTGCTGATTCAAGCTCTTTCATTTTATCGCACTGCTAGAAAATAACAATGACTCTGACATTTGTTGAGTTTGTTGTAACTCTTAATAGTCAAAACGCCGACAAAAAGCTGCCCAACACAGTTCACAAAAGGAACTGAGGAGCTGCTCAAGACTGCAAAACATTTCAATCCATTGCACTTAATGTTGAGACGCTGCAGACGTAAATATTTTCTCACTGAACGTCACATTTAAGAAAAACTTTGGATCCAGAATTCACATAACAGCTGCTGTCTTTCTCTGAACATCAGGACGATTGTTTTAAAAGAGGAAACATTAAAACTCGTTCACCTCCGTCCACCCGTCGTGTTGTTGTTCCTGAGCTGGGGCTGAATAATCATGACATCACAGTGTGTTTAACCTCTGACCTCTCCAATATAAAATGTCCTCACTTCATCACTTTAACCTTTTAGACATTTGTGTGTAATTGTTTCTCATAATCCTCATTTGAAATGTGTTTAGTGAGGTCACAGTGACCTTTGACCGCTCACGTCAAAGTGGACTTTTGTTCCGAATTAGAAAAGATTCCCTCACAACATTCCTGAGATTCCTCGTTCACAACAACAGGACGGACAACCCGATAACATCGTTTGTTTGGCCATCACCAGCGCAGAGGCATTTTTAAATCCATTGCAGTTAAATGTTCTGTCAGCTGCAGACAAACCGGTGAGCACGAAACATTCATTCAAACTTTGGAAAACATTTTTCTCTTTGTGAAGTTGGTCTGATTGTTGCATGAAAGCACACACGGATTCTTCTGGATGAATTCAGTAAAACTCTCCAGGGATAAACCACCTCATGATTTTTAGTTTCACACGTTTATCAAAGCTTTGTTTCAAAATTGCCGCAAGTAAGAATGACCCATACAGTTAATTATTCATCACTGAAATACTAAATTGTCCCTTTAAAAACAGCAAAAAAACACGGAACATTTCTTTGTCTACTTAAACTAAATTAAGAAGTTTTCACCGCTGAACCAAAACAACCACGCTTCGATTGTGGTGTGAATGGGTCAGATCCAACTCCAGGTGAAATGTAGAGCTGAAGAGCTCCTGAAGCCACCTGCGCTTTGCATTCTGGGAGAGCAGCCAGCAGGAATATAGCAGCATAGTTTGCGACGTGTATTCGACCTACTTCCTGTATTAATGTTCTTGTTCCCGCCTCAGACACATCAGACCAATAAGCAGCGTGAACGCTCTCACGTAGTTTGCAGCGACGTGTTTTGATTCTCTTGGTTTTTTTTCTTCTGGCGGGAAAAAGTCTCCAAATTTAAACCATCTTCGTCGTCGGCGACCTTCTGCCCAACGGACCACAGACAACTTCTTTATTACATTTTTTTATTTAGGTCCCAAAAAACCATCATAATAACATTATATCAATAATATTAATACAGAAATTGAAAAAAAGGAGGAAAAAAAATAATAAAATAAAATAGCTTTTCTGTCCACAGCCTCAAACTTGGGTTATCGGGGGGAAAGGATTCGATCCTCCAGAAAAACTCTGTAAAGTCTGTTTAAGGGGGGAAAAAGTGAAGTGGGCGTGGCTTCAAGCTGGAGCGCGCTGTCCGTTATTTCTGCTGTGCACCAATCAGGAATGTCGAGGTGAGGCAGGGGGTGGTTTTCGAGGTAAAGAGCAGAGTTTCAGTCTACTGCTGCGACATCTGGAGGAGGAGAACAGAGACAAAAACGTTTTTAAGCATTAGTTATTCAGCTTATCTCACATTTAAGACACTAAAATTCAGATTTCAGAGGTTAAACTAGAAGTTATTGATTGATGATGGATAGCTTCAGCTCCGTACCTGTTGTGTCTGTGCCTGTGTCTGTGTCTCGGGTCCTCGGCTCGCCAGCCGGCTCAGGATGTTCCTCTCAGACATCTGGAGTCGCACGGCAACCGGCGGTATCCGGGCGATGGTTGCTGGGAGGCGGGTGACGTCCGCCTTCATGTCGCTCAGCAGCTCCTCCAACTGCTTCAACACTGAGAGAGAAGAAGAGGAAGAGAGGGATGAGGAACTGAAGTCATCACGACAGAGTTATGGTTGTTTCATGCAACTTTTTATTTCTCAAAGCAGTTTTATTTCCTTCCTTTACGTTAGATTTTACCTCCAGGTTTCACAGTCACCGTTTACCAAATTAAAAGCATCTCTGAAAGCTTTTAAGACATCCTGAATGCTAAGATGCTAACAGGAAGTCATAGCTGAAACCAGAACCTCGATCACAGCGAGCGTCTCACCTTTGTGCAGGACGGCGTTGGCCGGTTTGTTCCCGGACATGGACTCCTTGCTGAGGTGCTGGTGGGACTCGGCCAGACACTCCACCTCGCTGAAGCGGGTGTTCAGGGCCATGGAGGGGTGGGAGGGGTCCTCCGACATGTTGAGGTAGGCGGCGCGACGCAGCTGCTCCTCGATCACAAGCGCCTGCTCCAACAGCTGGAGGAGGAGGAGGAGGAGGAGGAGGAGGAGGAGGAGGAGGAAGAGGAGGAAGAAGAGGGTCAGCATCAACAAAAAATCTACTTTATCATCAGTAAACATCCGAGTCTTCACTAGATTCTTGTTTACCAGACGTATAAAGATAATTGTAAAGTGTCAGTGATAATTATGATGTATTAATTGTAAACATTGGAGTCTCCTCGCGGTCTTTGTTCTGTTATTAACTGCTTCATTTCCACTTTAATTTAATTAAGCAATAAGAGAGACCAATAACTGATATTTGGAGAGTAACCAAAACTTTATAAGCGCCAATAAATTGGAAACCTGCAGAAAATCAGCTCAGGCGATAACGAGTCTGTCTCTAGTAAACACGTCATCATCGGGTCGTTAATCACAACTCGTTCTGCAGTCATGACGGGCTGACGTTTGCAGGACGGCTGCGAGCTTCAGCAGCAAACACACAACTTATAGTTTAGTTATAGATCAGACTTTATATTCCGTTGCTCCCTCATTTCATCCTCTCCTGCTTCCAGAGGAAACCGATCGCTGTATTTACACGAACAAGAGGATCACTTCTGGACAAGGTCAGATAAATACGATGCGCTCTTATAAACTACAAAACTCTGTAATCTGTATCATGGAGAGGTAACGTGATGAGGTGCTGAACACAGGAAGTTTTGCACGTTCTGGTTTGCACATTGTTTAAATTAATTAATAACGTTTCAGCTCTCAGGCCTTCGTAAACAAAGTTGCCGATCCTGATCCAAACGTCATCAAATCAAACAGAAGTCATGGAGCCAGAGGAGCTGGTGGCGTTTCCACTCGTACCTTGAATCTCCTGGCGAGGAACTTGTTCTTGATCTCCAGGAAGTTCCCTCGGTTCATCTCTCCTTTGAAAGGCTCGTTGAGGATGGCGAACTTGACATCGTTCTGGATGTCCTGCCAGCGAGCGTAACCGTGTCTGGAGAGAGCGGCGGGTTAAGAGCGACAACTTCTCTGAGCGGACGAACAAACACATCTAAAACACGACAATCCTCCATTTACAGCGAGAGAGCAGCGAGCCAATCACAGCTGGTAACAAAGGATACTGTATGATGCCGGCCAGCAGCCAGTAGTCATGGCGACGGTGCCAGATCTCATTGGTCTTCTTGGTGACGGTGGCGGCGCGCTCCTCGTTCTGCCACAAGGAGTGAAGCTCTGAGAGAGAGAGGAGAAGAAGAAGAAGATGATGATGAATAAATGAAAACAACTTTAAACTACCTGTGTGTGTGTGTGTGTGTGTGTGTGTGTGTGTGTGTGTGTGTGTGTGTACCTGTGAATCCTCCGTCAGCGATGTTGAACATGAATCTGGTCTTTGCCTTCTTCTTCTCCTCGCTGGCAGCTCCGGCAACGGCGGTGGCGGCGGCAGCGGCAGCAGGAGGAGTGGCGGCGGCGGCGGCGGTGGCGGCTGACGCTCCGCTCTCTTTGCTGCTGTCTCCGTTCTGCAGTTTGGTCGCCTCCTCCGTCTTCGGCGCCTCCTTCTCCTCCTTCAGATCTGCTGCAGGAGGTGAAAGGAGACACGATTAACGACCAGACGACAGAACACGAAGACACGAGAGAATAAACCTTGTGTGTTGTGAGTTTGGTACCTTTCTTTTCGTCAGCAGGAGGTGTGGTGTCCATCTTTTCTGTCTTTTCTTCTTTCTTTTCTTCTGCTACAAAAAAAGCAAACACAAAGAAATATTAAAAGACAGAGATCAGATCTGACGTTTGAATCACAGTTTCAGAACGTTACACCTCTAAAGTGTCGATTATTGCTTCAACTGTTTTTTCTTTAGCAGCTTTTCTGACTAAATCAAACCAAAACAAAGAGTCAGACTTTGTACCTTTGACTTCAGCGTCTTCAGGTTTGACCTCTGAACTCTCCGTCTTGGCCTCTGAAGGCGACTTGGTCTCCTCTCCTCCCTCTGGACTCTTCTTCTCTCCCTCTGCCTCCTCTTTCTCCTTCTCCTTCTCCTTCTCCCCCTCCTTCTCTTTAACGCTCTCCGTTTCTCCGTTGCTCGGTTTGTCCGTCTCCATCGGCTCCTCCCCGTTCTTCTTGGCTTCCTGCTCCGCCGGTGGACTCTTCTCGTCGTCGTCTGGGATGGCGATCACCTGGAGGACAAAGTCAACTTGTTAATTAACACGTTCAGAGTGTAAACATCCTACTTTAATTCACGTCACTTGAACACATCGCGTCTTCACCTCGTTGCTGGTCTTCACCGGCTCTTTGCCGTTCTTCTCCGGCTCGCCCTCCTTCTTCACCTCCTTCTCTGCCTCTTCAGTCTTTGTTGAGTCGTCAACTACAAATACAAACGACGTTCATTCATTATGATGTTTAACGTGGTTTGTAAAGTTCGTCTCGTGCACAGCGACCTGAGCAGCGTGTGTTACCTGCAGCAGGTGTGTTGGGTTGTGTGTCGGCAGGCGTGCCGGTGGACGGGGTTTTTCCGGGCGAGTCCGGCTGAGCGGCGGCCTTCTTGCTCTCCTCCAGCTCGGCCATCCAGGGCATCGACCACTGACCGTTCACGTGCTCGAACTCCTGGACCTGGAAAACACGAAGACGACGCGGTCAGTGAACACAACACTTCTCATCATCGCTGCTTTCTTTTGTATTCTAGCAACAAAAGTTTTGAGTCAGGCCAAAGTAAAAGCTGCCGTGCTTCGTTACCTTCTTGCGGATGAGCGACATGACGCCGATACGGGTGAGGACGTGTTGCCGTGACAACCCTTCTCTGGGGACGCCGTCTGCGAAGGTCTCGGCTCCGTCGGCTCCGGGCTCACAGAGGTGACGCATGAACAGAGAGACGTACGCCCTGAAAGAGAGAGGGAGGAGGTGATGAAGGAACAAACATACGAGAGGAACTGAAATAATCCAAGAAGAGAATTCAAGTTCATCCGCTTGTCTTCAGCGTTCATCGTGCCGCTTCTTACTTGAACTCTTTCTCAGATTTCCCTCGCAGGTCTCGGACCAGCCACTGGGTGGTGAAGGCATCCTGGGGAGGCATCCCATAACGCATCACTGCGTTCAGGAAGGCCTTCCTCTGCCGAGAGTTGAAACCCAACACCTGGGAGACGGAAAGTGTCAGACGTCACACACAGCACAACACTTCTGACCCACAACAACCCAGCGGATCTTTAACAAACTGTCCCAGCTGATGGAGCAGCTGATGGAGCAGCTGATGGAGCTGCTCACCTCGATGTTGCCTCCCACCCTGGCCAGCAGGGGGGGCAGCGGTTTGTCTTTGTCGTTCCTCAGGCCCTTCCTGTTCGGCCTGCGAGAGTTGGCTGCAGAGAGGAGGACAGATGGTGATTACACAGATAATAAGAGACGATCTGCAGGGAGGCGAGTGAGCTGCATCAATTACATCTTTATTTTTTGTGTATAAACACGATGAAGCCGCTCGCTCGTCTTTATCTGGACGTTTGAGTTCTTGTTCACTGTATTTGCTCTTTATTCAGGTGTTAGAACGAGCGAGGGACGGCTTGAAATCAGTTCTGTCCGCTGGTCTTTACCTTCTGTTCGCTCATCAAAGTCCTCGTCTCCCTCCTCAGACGCCACAGAGTAATCCGACTGGCCGTCGGACTGGTCGTCCTGCCAATCAGCTGTAAGAGAAGAAAAACCCCAAAGGAAACAATGAATGCCCTCCAGCTGACCAAGTGTTGGTGAAACATGAAATGATCGCCACATTCATCCACAAAAACACCACGAAGAGAGAGAAGTTTCCAAAATTGGACGGCAAATATCACCTCTCCTCGTACCTCTGTCTTCTTGAGAGCCGTCGTTGTAATTGACCTGCTTTCGGATACGTTTGCCTTTGCCGAGGTTGCGAGCGAGATCCTCCTGCTGCTGCTCGTAGTGGTGACGCAGCAGCTTCTCCCAGTAGTCTGGATCTACACTCTCCTCCTGCTTGATGATCTCCCGCTGAACCTCCTCCTCCTGAGCCGAGGGAAGGAAAGGAGTCAGAGGGTGAAGAAGAACAGCGTCGTGGATGACGACTAATTAATTGTTGCTGTGCTTCACATCTGCATCCACTCACCTCCTCCTCCTCGTCTTTGACCACATACTGAGCCACCTTGAAGGAGCTCAGGTACTCGTTCATGCTCTGCAGCTCCGTGTCGTCCGTGGCGTCCTGGTTCCGGTCCAGCAGACGGTCGATGGCCTTGTCGTCGTAGTGAATGATGCTGCTGTCCTCCTCCTTGTTCTCACCTGAAAAACACATATCGGTTAAACAACATGTCGCGTGTTTTCTCAGCGTCTTCGTACAGCAGTGAAGAACACATCGGTGCAGTTTTCTTACGCTCCATCGCCTCGTCCTTGAAGAGCTGCTCCGTTCCAAACTTGAGGATGTCGTCCAGTTCTTGTTTGGACATGGAGCCCGTCTTGGATCCGAGGCCGGGTCGGACCACCAAGTGAGTCAGCATCATCTTTTTCTTGGCAACCTGGACACAAGAACACGAGAGGAGACATTTATCACAAACTGCTTTCACTAAAACTGTTTCTTCAAATGTCTTTTAAGCGACATTTGCTCGACAGATCCGTGTTTGCTCCCGTCGTGCTCACCTGAGTAATCCTCTCCTCCACTGAGGCCTTGGTGACGAAGCGGTAAATCATCACCTTCTTGTTCTGACCGATACGATGAGCTCTGCTGAAGGCCTGGACGCAGAGGAAGAGGAGTCATCAATCAACATCAGCTGACCCTCAAAGAGCTTTTCACCGTCAAAACAACTGTACAACACGTCACACAACGCCATCTTTCCTGGCTCGAACATGAAGCAGTGAATCCTGCCGTACCTGGATGTCGTTGTGGGGATTCCAGTCAGAGTCGTAGATGATGACGGTGTCGGCGGTGGCCAGGTTGATACCGAGACCTCCGGCCCTCGTCGACAGCAGGAAGGCGAATTGCTGAGCACCAGGAGCTGAGGGAGAGAAAACAGGAAGGAACAGTCACTTTACAGAACGCTTCAATCGACAGCTTCCATGTAAAAAGCCAAACAAACCCCATTAACTAATCAAATTCACGTGAAATAGAAAGTAGGACTCAGAGACGGAGGGTGAAAGGTGGAGTTTGTGCTCTCAGTCTCACCGTTGAAGCGATCGATAGCTTCCTGTCTCATCCCTCCTGTGATGCCTCCGTCAATCCTCTCGTATTTGTAGCCCTCGTTCTCCAGGAAGTCCTCGAGCAAGTCCAACATCTTCGTCATCTGCAGCAGAAACGCAGAGGAGACGGTTTGTTAGGAAACAATGTGAGATTTCTCGGACACTAACCCCACTGTGGATATCAACATTGTGAGAGCAGCAGTGTCACGTAGAGGACGTGGAGATGTTTCCTCACCTGAGAGAAGACGAGCACTCTGTGTCCTCCCTCCTTCAGCTTCCTCATCATCTTCTGCAGTAACAGCAGTTTCCCAGCAGCCTTTGTGAGGGCGCTGCCGTCGTACATCCCGTTGGGCATCTTTGGAGCTTCCTGTTTGGGGCGAACAATCAAAAACATTCAAACTCTCTTCCTCTAAAGTAATTCAACGCTTCTTTTCAGAGTCTTGGCTGCTATTTTCCAGTGATAACAGATCTTCTTCTCCAAATAAATTCTACAAAACGTGGCTTGAAATATCATCTAAACGAAAACACTCTGAAAGATCAGACGTTTGAGTCTTACAATAGCAGCCGCGGGGAAGAGGTAGGGGTGGTTGCAGCATTTCTTGAGGTCCATGACGACGTTGAGCAGAGACACCTGGTTTCCTCCTCCTTTCGTGTTCAGAGCCTCAAAGTTTTTCGTCAGGATAAATTTGTAGTACTTCCTGCAAACGGACGACAACACACGTTTACCCTTTTTCTTTCCCGCTGTTCCATTTTCAAACTATACAGACTTCAACTTGAGGCACTGTAGCGTTCATTCCCTCCTCCTGACTCACTTCTGCATGGGGCTGAGCTCCACTCTGACGATGAGCTCCGTCTTGGAGGGCATGTGTTTGAAGACGTCGGCCTTCAGCCTCCTGAGCATGTGCGGACCCAGCATGTCGTGCAGCTTCTTGATCTGGTCCTCCTTCGCGATGTCGGCGAACTCCTCCAGGAAGATCTCCAGTTTACTGCGAACAGAAAGGACGATGCAGAGAGGTGAGGCGCTGTCAGGTGGGATCGTCACACTGCTGACTGACGACCGGGACTCTGTTCTCCTACCTGAACCTCTCGGGCGTGAGGAAGTTGAGCAGGTGGAAAAGCTCCTCCAGGTTGTTCTGCAGAGGAGTTCCAGTCAGCAGCAGTTTGTGCTGCAGAGGGTAGTTGTTCAAAACCCGGAAAAACTACAAAAAGGAGAAACAAAGAGGAACATGTCAACAACAGAAACTTCAGCTGGTTTATGAAACCTGATTGTTGATGAGGTGATCCTGAGCGTCTGTACCTTGGACTGGTTGTTCTTCAGTCTGTGGGCCTCGTCCACCACCAGGCAGGCCCAGTCTATGGAGCCCAGGATCGCCATGTCGATGGTGATCAGCTCGTAGGAGGTCAGCAGGACGTGGAACTTGATCGACGAATCTTTCTGTTGGATGAAATCAACGTAAAATCAAGTTAAAACAAGTTTCAACCCGCTCCATTCTGTCGCTTCACTCATCCGGGACTTATTCATCTCCGTCCCGCCTCCTCTCACCTTCATCCTGGACGCCTTCTTCCCTCCTCGGATGGCGTTGTCCTCGAAGGAGAACTCGTTCTCCCTGATGACGGCTCTGCTGTCTTTGTCTCCGACGTACGTCACCACGTACATGTCGGGCGCCCACATCTCAAACTCTCTCTCCCAGTTGATGATGGTGGAAAGTGGGGCGCTGACCAGGAACGGCCCCTTGGAGTGACCCTGAGGGGAGACAGGAAGTCAGTTCAACATGTCCCACAGATCACATCGGTTCTCTGACATGCAACTGGAAGTTTTTGCATGGAACGTATTATGCAATAAAAACTGTACAAGTTAGCATCACTGTCACAAGACGAATTACTCTAAATTGAATTCTTTTGTGAGTTTCATCTTGCAGCTGACTCAAACCTGCGAGGCATCCAAATTATGATCCCAGGAGATTTAAAAGCCATTTTTCCTTGATTCGAAACGATGTCAAATTGAATTAGGGGAGCAGAACTTCACGAGTGAAAAGTAAAAAACATCAGCATCCGTAAAAATCGCAGCAAGGATCTGCAGTTAAACTTTGATGGCTTCAAACAGACTTTAAATACTGAAGAACTACTCGTCATAAATGCTAATGTGTGTTTTAAGAGGAAGTGGTCAAACATTTTCTGCTTCCAGCTTCTTAAACGTGCAGATCTGCAGCTTTTCTTTGTCATTTCTGTCAGTAAATGAAGAGTTTGGACTGTTTGGTTGGACAAAAGAAGCAATCTGAAGACTGAAGAGTCACTTTGTGGACGATACATAATTAAAACAATCATAATATGCAGCTCTGCTAATTATGATTAACAGCAATTCATCAGACGACCGTCTTCTTGGTTAATTGATTCATTTGTTGAATGTCAAAAAGCACAAAGGACGATCGTTAAAACTGTCAAAGTTAATGTTAGAACAATTCTAGTTTTGTTTTTACATCAGTCGAAACCAAAAGGTACTAAATCTACCAACACAGAAGACAAAAACATGTCAGAACTAGTTAACAAACATCCTGCTGCCCATGAACGCATCACCTCCTCCAGCTCTACATTTATAAAACAATACACATCGTTAACAGGGATCAATTAATACCTGTGGTTTGAAAACAAGCCATCCACTCAGTTTTATGAACGGGGACGAGCTCCTGCTGCTCTGGCAGGAAGTGCGTTCTGGCCTCCCGCCTTTAGGTGGCAGCAGCCGCACACACGTCTGCTGTGTGAATGTTTACTGTCTGAGATCGAACTTAATGTCGTCAGATTTCACCTGACTAATACAAAATGGCTGAATGGCTGCCAGCCAATAGGATGACGGCTATCCAGACGCAGTCACACACAGGGAGAGCTCAAACACAGCTCATGAACACAGATCAAAATAATGAGTTGTAAACTAATAATGGAAGTAATTTAATAATAATAATAAATCATGAAGAGGATCAACTTCAAAGTGAGAACAACTTTCTGTGCTGAGCTCCTGTTTCAAACAACCCAGTTCACCACAGAACCAGAACCAGAACACAGACCCGCAGCAGCTCCCAGCACTCACCTCTTTATACAGCGAGTACAGGAAGACGGCCGTCTGCACCGTCTTTCCCAAACCCATCTCGTCGGCCAGGATGGTGTCGGTGCCCTGAGCCCAGGAGAAGCGCAGCCAGTTGAGCCCCTCCAGCTGGTAGGGATGCAGCGTCCCACCTGTGCTGTCCAGGTACTCCGGCTGGCGCTCGAACTTTATCGTCGGCTGCGAGGAAGAAAGAGAGACGGGACAGAAACTGAGTCACATTCTAGCTTATTCCAAAACACGACTGTTCAAGATCAATAGTTTTCAGAAACTTTAAAAGACTTTTGTCCTTTTTGGTTCCAAGATCGTCACGACAGAATTCGTACAATTTATTGCAACTTGTATCATTATTCATTCAGAGTTTAATCCAATCAACATCAGCAAGGAAAGGAAAAGGTCAAGATAACCAAAACTACAGAGGACAACTGAAAGTATTAGTGTTAAAAGTGCACGTTGCATGTAGCTTCTCAGCCACAACTGGACAGAAATGGACCCACAAATGTTCCCAACACGGAGGACAAACAGGTTCCACATGCTGAACTGTTTACATTTTACAACCTCTGACAACCTCTCTGGTCCGTCTCTCATCTGCTCCGTCAACACGCCGCAGTCTGTCCGTCTTTATCCAGTCATTCAAAGCTTCCAAGTTGTGCAGAATTTAACATTTTTATCAGGATCTGCTTCCTGCCAACGGTTTATTTGTGCCGACAGTTTAAATTAAACTTGTAGAATAATATCCCTGTTTTAGGATTCCATTCGATCGGAGACGGAATTTGTTTGAGGAACGTCGAAATGTAGAAATTCTGGTGATAATTTCTGTATTTAAAGTTTCTGGTGATAAATGTTATGACTTGTGAGTTTAACAGTCTTGTCAATTAATTATGTAAATGAATAGAATCCTATTTTTCGCCCAGTAAACACGTGTAAGAGCAGCAGAATGTCTTGAGTTTCTCCGTCTCTTGAACTCCACACGACTTTCTGCTCAGTAATGTTTCAGGTCTGGTCTGAATGCCGAGTTGTGATCATCTGTGGTTGCAGCGTTTTCCTCTGTAAGTCAGTATAAAAGTATTCAGACTGTAAATCTTCACTCACGTCCACCACGGGGTTCTCCGGAGGTCTGTCAGGCCGCTTCACTCTTCCTTTCACCTTGATCTTCTTCCCTGGTTTCCCCTCCTCTCCCATCATCAGCTCTCTGAAACACAACACAGTCAGTGAAGCAGGTGTGTTTTGTGTTTCTGTGTTTCTGTTTCTGATGTCTCTCTCTCTCTCTCACCTGTGGTTCCAGTACTGCACCTTGAAGACGTCAAACTCCTGGAAGTCCATTTCCTCGGACTCCCAGGTGGCCTGGTCGTACTGCAGCTCTCTCCACTTGATCAGGTAGTGCACGTTGTTCTTCCTGTCCACGCTGAGAAACACAGCAAAGACGGAAACAGTCACTTTTTGTTTGATTTGGCTCAAAGATGGTGCTGAACTTTATGTTATGACAAGTTTACATCACTCGATTACTGAAAGAGTATCATTATTTTTGACAGAAGTTGAGATCCAGATGCATCACAGAAGGATGATGTGATTTTTGCGACCAAACAAACAAACAAACATCTCTGCAGCGCCACAAACTCCGTTTATCGCAGTATCTTGATGATATTGCATTCGGCTCGGAGTTCAATAACCTTCAGACTGCTTGTAAATTCTTACTTAAAGGGGGAAGGCCAACTCAAAGAGAGAATCCTTGTAAAATAAAGGCTGAATAAATAACGAAATTAAGGAATTTTTATATAATTAGATCAGATTATTACATTTAATCAGATTGAGTGGTGCTTCTTCTCAAGGGAACACCTTACAAGCAGAGAGACTTTCAATGTTATGACTGGAAGTAACTGGACCAACATTTCATGAAGAGAGGAGACGTTTTATTCTGAAAAACATCCTCAGCTTGTTTGAAAGTTTGAAAGTAAAGTTGGAGCATCACAACGTGTTTGTCCGACCTGTGGTTGAGGATGCGGTGGATCATCAGCCACTCCAACTTGATGCCAAAGCGGAGGTACTGCTCCTCCAGCTGTGCGTACATGGGGTCTTTGTTCTTCCTCTTGACGCTCTTGTCCTCCTCGCCCTCGCCGAAGTCGATGGGAGGCGGGTCGTCCATGTCGTTCTTCCTCTGGTAGTTTCTGAACATCACCTGACAGTGGAGCTCCAGCTGCACGGACGAAAGAGGACGACGGTTAAAAAGAGGAAAGTTGTGAAATAAAAACTGTTTATTTCTCGTCGTGAGCTCCACACACCTGGAGCTCTGTGACCCAGGAGCAGTGCCAGTACGACATGTTGGACCACTTGACGAAGAACTCCCTCTCCGGCCGCCCTGCCAGCGGGGCGGGATCGGGGGCGTCGGCTGCGAGGTCTGGAGGGCGAGGGACCGGCGTGGGAGAAGGAGCGTCGCCCCACCGCCACGTCAGGATCTTCTGGACCTTCCCTTTCATGGCTGGACACTGCAGGGGCACCAAAGAAACATTAGAACATTTAATGTCTTCCTTTCCAGCTCACACCTCCTAAACAACTAAAATAAATGCAGCTCACCGTGCAGCGGGGGCAGATCCACTCTCCGTTGGGGATCTCTGGGAGCGGCGGGTTGAGGCAGTGGATGTGGTAAGACGAGGGGCACGAGTCACAGCAGAGGAGCTCTCCTCCATCTTTACACACCCTGCAGAACTCCATGTGGTGGTCGTCCTCCTCCATCTCTCCGGTGTCGCCGTTGTCCTCCTCGGCTTCTGAGCCCTCCTCTCTGGCCTCCCACTGGATGCCCTCCTTCTCCTGGAATCAGGAGGAAAAATTCAGGTTTTATACTTCCAGTTTTGCTTTTGAAGGTTCTGATCTTAGACTGTAACACTTGTTTCTATTAAACCAATGTTATATGTGTGTTGCTTACACAGTGCGGGCAGCTCCAGGTGCCCTCGGGGGCCTTCTCCATGTCGGGGTCCAGGCAGACCATGTGGTACGCTCTGGGACAGGTGTCACACAGGATGATCTCTCCACCCTGCTGACAGACCTCACAGTAGTCCTGGTGGTCCGTCTCATAGCCGTCCCCGTCCTCTGCTTCTGGGTGCAACAGAAAACACGATGACCAAAAACGCCTCCTGACATTTTCATATCTGACAGACTGAAACACAGGATGTTATGATGCGTGCTCGGATCCCGGCTCGGCATTCATGACATTCTGCTGCTGTGTGTTTATGTTGTCTGTCGGCGGAAAAAAACCCACTCGCTGAGTCATTTTTTCCCCTCAACAACAGAAACATCAACAGCTTCAGCGGAAGTCTTTCACAGGGAAAATATAAATATTAGTTTCGGCGGGTGAATCTGATCTTCACCGCCAACTTCTCAAATCTTTCCAAACAGTATAAATGCACAATGACGGGTTTTACATTTTGTCAGAGACTTTTTAACATTTCTCAACAATGTGTTTGACTTTTTGGAAACAAACAAAGAAACTAAAATGTGTTTCGGTTGGTTTCAGGGGCCAAATGTTCAGCAACTAACCCGAACTGTTCACCTCAGGTCCTCAGAGAGCCAACAAAACATCACAACAGTTCAAATTACGCTGAATCAGCTGTGTATCGGATCCATTTGGACTTAGCGGCCTCTTCCAGTTGCCGATTTAAATTCACGGGTGACGCATCTGAGCAGCGCTTCGGTCTTGTGACAGCAGCTCCAGGGGATGCGTCAGTCAGCAGCGACCAAGATGTCGTCCTTCTAAATATACCAAACTGTGCTGACTCAGTCACAGTGACTAATGTGTGTGTGTTTGCATGCGTGTGTGTGCATACACCTCCTCATGTTGTTGTTCATTCCTAAGACGTTTAAGGCTTCACCCTGCATGCAGTTATTACCATTCACCGCTGTTTGTTTAACCTGCAATCTGCAGGCTTTACGTGAGGCCGCTCACAGCTAACACAGGTAGAGCTCTGACTCAGCGATTGGTTCAACTCCCGGAGTTTACACAATAGCTGCTGTGAATATAACGGCGTCACGGTGAAGACGTACCTTTCTTTTTCTTGGGTTTGCTCTTGGATGGCTTCTTTTTGCTGCGGCTGCTGCGGCTGTTGGATCCCTCTGAAACCGAGACGCTGTTCATGCTGCCGTCCTCGAAATCACTGTCCACGTCAGGCTCATCCTCCTCGCTCTGTGCATCATGAGAGACAGACTCATTATATAAAAAACTCAAGTGTATGTAGTGATGTGTGCACAAAAGAAAACAGAGAGGAAAGACGGTTCCTACCGATGAACGTTTCCGCTTGCTGTTGAAGCCTCCCAGTTTGATTTTAAGAGGAGCCACTTTCTTAGTCTTGGCGTTGTTCTTCTTCTCTTGTGGTTTAGGTGTGGTCTTTGACTTCTTGCGGGCGTTGGGACCTGCCAACACAACACAAAAAGGTGGGTGTGAGTCACGCACAGAGCCGAGGAGATACAGAACAAAGAGCTGCCTTAAAAACACAAACTAGGTGACTAACGAAACAATGGATACAAGGGACGCGGCGAAAACCAACACTTGTTAGACTGAAACTTAGTGTCTGGATTAATCACTTCGTTTTATTTCTCGTTCAGCTCCCCCCGGTAGCAATCCCCTCTGATTCCTTCTAGCTGAATACTGAGTGATGTCTCCTCCTCACTGTACCTTTGCCTTCCTTTGTCTTGGCCTTGCGTAGCGGCGGTGCAGGGGGCTGCTGAGGCTCTACGGGGGGCGGCGGCGGCGGCGGCGCTGCAGCGGCCGGGGCGACCTCCGCCACCATGTTGTCGACGGCGGCTGGTACGTTTGCGGTTGCCAGCGCTGCGTTGGCAGCAGCAGCTCCTCTCAGGGGGTTGTTGGTGCTGAACTCGCGCCACTTGGCGCCCAGAACCATCATCATCTTGGACACGGCGATCTTGGGGTTCTTGGCTGCGATGAGGGGCCTGGAGTGAAAGAAGTCAGATTCAAATACGGTCTGATTCATGTTTTCAAACCGTCTTTTGTTCTGCATGAGTCAAACAGGGCTGCAGTGAATACTTGACACACTTTTTTACAGGTTTCTAAAGGTATTATTTTAGCCCATTTTCCCTTCTAAAGCTGGTCACCAACTCTTCTGTAAAAACTACATCAATCTGAATCTGAAAGTGCCTTATGTTCTAAAATAAATGCGGGAGTAAAAAGCACATTAATTGCCTCCAAATTATGGTGGAGTACAAATACCAGAAATTAAAATTCGGTAAACTGAGCTAAATTTGGACTTTGAGATATTATATTTTCACCACCGGTGTGTCCCATCTGTAAGTCTCTTTGTGTATCTACCTGACGAACTGGCTGAAGGCCTTGTAGTTGGTCAGGGAGCGGTAGTCTTCCTCGGTGAAGACGTGGTCGATATCCTCCATGCCCCAGTCATCGAGCAGCTGGGACGACGACTTGGGCTCCTGCAGGAAACAAACAACCACAAGCTTCATTAATATCAGAGCGACAAAACTCTACAACCCAAGATTAATAAAAAAACTGTCCACTGAATAAAGACTGTAGGGAACGGGACAACGTCAAGACGCACGGAGCATCTCACTCACAGTCTGATAACATGAAGCAAAACTGTCATGGCAGACTTTGTGATATCAACATATATTCTACTGTTGTGCAAAGAATCAACATATTATAATCAAACTTTTGATTTACACCCCTAATACTAAAAATAAACTAATACATTTAGACTGACAGCACAGAAAGACGTCTCAAACACCTGCAGGTTAAACAACCTGGACCACTCGCTGTTCGTCTTAAGGAACACAAGTTAACAACACAAAATGTGACATAATATAAACCGCAAAGAACAAAATTCAGAATGTAAACAAACAACAAATTACACCGTCCGCTCAAAGACAGTCCGATCCAACTGAAGAGTCACAGGTAAAAACTTTACATGACATCAGACGGCAGCAGGACGATACAGTCGACGATCTTTAGAGAAAAATAAAATAACTTTCAGTATCAGAATCTGAAAACTGCATCTTCTGATCTCTCACAGACATTAATACTAATCTGGAGAACCTGGTTTACAGACGAGCCCAAACACATGTAAAGCTGTTCTGCTCATAATTCAAAATGTGCTAAAAAGACAAAATGACTCAACGTTATTATTCACAACAAACTTCTGTGATGTAAGAAGCTCCTGCAGGACGATCACAGCTGATCACACTCTGACCGAGTGACAAACACGCAGGAACGACCGCTGCCGCTGTGCCCTCGATCATCACAAAAGCCGAACCTTCAACCTCTCACGAAAACATTTACTTCCCCTCCCTGCGTGTCAGCAACAGCTGTTATTTTACTCCACAATCAACTGAATAATGTGTCGCAGGAGCTGAAGTTATCTGCGGAATCAGAGTCCGAACACGACGACTTCATTTGGAACTAATAGAGATTTTTGTTCATTCAGAGATGATGACGACATTTGCGTGATCATGAGGCGAAAAGAATCTGAAATTAACAAACAGATGCTTAAAAATAAGTCCATTAAGTTTCCTGTCTGACTGACCACTTAGTTGTTATAAAGATAATTACTCTGAACAGTTTGGTTAAGATGAGATTGCGGTCGGTGATTGTAAAGTTTAGTTTCATGTGATTCTTGATTCTGGTTCAATCAAAACACGTAAACATCCTGTCAGGCTACAGGAAACTGACAGGATGTGAAATGTGTCGTTAGTTTTGACGTTCAATAGAGTAAATGAGCAATCAAAATAATATAGATACGTATAATATTAATAAAAACACTTTAGTTGGAGGCTTAAAAAGATTCTAAACTTTGTCCAAGCTGTATAAGTTTAATTTCTGGTTGTTTGTGTTGATATGAGCGACTGAAAAAAGGCTGCGACTAACAATTATTATAATTTATGATGCATCTTTATAGATTTATATGAGAACATGGTTAAAAATCACAATGTTTCACCATCATTATTCTCTCCAGATCGCTTGTTTTGTACGACTTGTAGTTAAAAACCACAAACATTTTCAGTTCACTGTCACAGAAAGACAAAGAAAAGCAGCAAAACCCCAGAATATAAAAGGTATATTTGTTTGAAAAATGATTTAAATGTTTCAGTTAATGGGACTTAATGGATCCTTGCAAAAAAATATCAAACATTTGCTGGTTTAAGCTTCTTAAATATGAGGATTTGTTGCTCGTCTCTGTTATTTATGACAGTTCATGAAGAATCTTTGGTGTTTATTTGGATTGTTGGTGGGACAAAAGAAGAAACCTGAAGACGCCACTCAGGGAAATTGTGATGAGAATCTAGAATTCAGTTTTTAATGTTTAAAACAAATCAAAAAATAATTTGCAGATGAATCAATAATGAAATAATCAGAGTGAGATGCCTGCAATTATAATTATATTTTGCCAATCGTTAAACTAAACTTTCAGAATGGATTCCTTCTATAAACTTTACAACTGGTCAATAAATCCAATTCACTGCAAGTTAGTTTTTTTTAAAAAAAGGTCCCTGAGCAGGTGAGCAGTAATTCCAGCCAGGTAAACTACACCCACCCAACACCTTCCTCTTCCAGCCTTCCACCAAACAAACAAACAAACAAAACAAAAAAAAACCCCTCTTCCCATTCCGCCGTCTTCCAGAACGCAGCGCGGAAAAAAAAAAAAAAGGATGGCGGGCGACGCAGCCGATGAATTAAAATGTGTTTATCTAACCAAAAAGAAAAAAAAGGGTCAAGAGCGCAGTGCAGAGCGGCGCTAGGCGGGGTTGCCATGGTAACAGCATATATGCCTTACACACCCCCGTCCCACACACACACACACACACACACACACACACACACACACACACACACACACACACACACACACACACACACACACACATCCCAACACCACCCCTTGCATAAGTGTCATTAACTACACGGCCCCCTATTGGCCGCCGGATTCTGAGTCGACCAGGCGCAGCTCTTTGTTTAAGCACCTCTCATATCACATAGACTCCATTACAGGTGACACAGTCAATATGTGCTCGTCACGGAGCAAACAAAAGGCTACTGCGACTAAAAGTTAGGTCCCAAAAAAAAAAGAAAATAATTAACACGACAGCAGAAAGGTGCTGAACATTTTAGAACATGTTTAAAAAAAAAGGGGGTCATCGCAGTGGTTTGGCCCATTTACTACACCTTACACATACTTTACATAACAGCTCATTATTCTGCTGACGACACTGCTGGGTTGTTTAAATCTTAATGTACTTTCTGAACTGTATATTTCATTACTCTGGTCGTGAATATCTATCAGAAGATTTAAACTTGCACAGGAGGCGTTATCAAGCAGGTTTCCTCGTTGTCGAGGGATATTTTTGATTGTTTAACATAGTGCAGAGTTTTAATTCAGCCGGTTCTTAACCACGTTTACACCGACATAAATTAAGAGACTAGAACTAGAACAAATGGCTACATGGGAGCGACGCAGAAGCAAACCAGAAATCTTGTTAAGCTGTGATAATTGTTCGGTTTCACCACTAAGTATTGAACTGGGCAAGTAAAAATCCACATACTGCCAGTTAATCTAGTGACTCCAATAATCAAACACATTGTGTTTCCTGGAGAGAGACTGAGGAAGCAGTTTAAAATGAGCAGCTCGCTTCTTTTACATCTCTGTTGAGCGTCGCACCACGCACACGGAGAAAATGGCAGCGAGTATAGACGTTTATGAGCTAAATACCAGTAAACATTTCAATTATCCTGGAAACAGGTTTGGCTGGGTGGCGTTTGCAGATGTGGGCGAAACGCAAACTATTTATTGTGCGGTTTGCCGCAAGTTTGAGAGCAAGGTGTGAATATAATTAACTGTAGACACTGACGAAACAACTCGTGGCGGGACAATTAAAATCTGCTGAGGGCGAGTTTCCCTGAGGTTCACTGAAGACTTCTCTGTCCAGTGAAAAGAGTTGTGTGCTGACAAACTCTTTAACATTCATGTGTCCCTCACCGAGCCATCGTCATCATCATCGTCCTCGTCTTCCTCGGGCTCTGGCTCCTTCTTCCTGGAGGTGCTCCTCTCGGCACCGGCGCTGCTCCTCTTCTTCTCTTTGCCGCTGCTCCCCCTCTTCTTCTTTTTGCGTCCTGGAGTGTAGTCGCTGCCCTCGCTGTCGGAGCGCTGCACGGGGACGCTGTCCTCGGCCTCCTCCACCGTGCCCATGTCCATGGGCTCCGGGGAGCTGATGGGAAGCTCCTGGAACAAGGAGGGCAAAGATGGACGTCAGGAACACATTTCCTTCTATAAACCAACTAGATTCTTACAAGATCGCAAAATACTGCAAGATAAAACATATCATAAAAGGAAAGGAAGACTCATTGGCTCTCAGGATGAAATTTGAGATCCACATTTTAACTTTCAGCCTTTTTTCTTTAAAATCCAGCTTCTTCTCTAATGATAAAATAGAAATGCTTCAGAAAAAGTCACAGTAAAATGAAAACGATCTGTATAAAGGTTTTGAAATGCTGAACATTGTTCTGCAAAAAAGTAAAGATAAGCAAGAAGTAAAATCTTGTGTCTATTAAATATTACCAGACGAGGTCAGGTCGTCTTTTACAATCGTAACGACTTCTCCGCAAATTTGACTTTATCAGCTGTTTTGCCTGCACGAGAAGATTAACAATCCTGCAGACAGTCGTGCTTTTTACTGAGTGTGAAGCTTCATGAAGAGTGTCCGACTTGTTTTGTTCCAACTTTATAATCTTTTGATATTTTTCATACAGTTCAGCGTCCAGAAACACACACACACGATGACCTGCATCCTCACCTCTCTGCGTGACCGCCTCTTGCTGCCTTTGCTCTCTTTGCTCTTCTTGGCCTTCTTCTTCTTCTTCACCTTCGGAGTCTCCGTCTCCGAGAGCTCCTCTTCCTCATCATCTACAAATGGGACCAGTGGAGACATTTCATGGTTTAGATATGAAGAGGAGCGACTGTGTGCCAGTGATAACATTACTGAACAAAGAGTTGTGACTTTAGCATGTATATCAGCAGACGCTCGCATATCGGGCTGTAACCAAAACACGAGCGACGCGGCGGTGAATTCTGAATGTGGTTTAGTTTGGTTACTTACTGTCGATTCAGCAGCTTCTTTAAAGTTTAAAACCAAACTGTTTACTACTGCTTTGAATTAATTTTCTCTCAGGTCAAATATATTTGTTAGTTTGTCTCGTGTGCTTTTCTTTGTTTCTATAGTTCTTTTCCTTTTCATGTGTTAATGTTTTATTCCTTTTGCGTTTCTGTGCCGTCTTTTATCATGTTCCCCATTTCCTCCTCTCACTTTCATCTGTGTGACACCTGCGGTATGACACGCACGATATAAATAAAAGTGCCTTTCGCTTACTTATATTTTTGGTGAACCACTGCAAAACTCATCTTACTCACCACATGATGTCATGGCTCAATCAGGAAGTTAAATGACCTTCATGCGCTTTAAAACATCACTGAATGTGTGAGATATTGATTAATAGGGCTGATGTTGTAATTATACGTTTCAGGAGGCCACATTTCCAATAAATTACTTTTTGGTTTTAAACACAAGTCGGAGCGCTGCGAGGCCGCAACCACATTCACCTAGTACCAAATGATATGAAGGTGGTCTGTGATGTAAAGGGGGGCCGGAGAACCAGGACTAGTACAGGACAAGCTAGTGGTCTGGGTTCCTAACCCATTTAACAAGTTGCCCCTGGGGGGGTGATTCGAATCAGTTTTGCTCTAGTGGTTAAAACTGTCGTTTACAGCTGATTAGTCATTATGATTTACTACAGTGCTGCAGGCCTGCTGACGGAGGGGAGCACCGTCCAGCGTTTGCATCAGTGGCTCGGCACTCAGAGCCTATTAATGTAATTGACTATGGTAAAAAAAGTAAATGGCAAGCTGCCATGAAGATGCACCTGGTAAGGAAGACGCTTTAATGTGATGAGATTTTAGGTCGTCTAAAGGAGACGGGGCCGTGTCTGCGGCTGGGCGGCTGCACAGCTGTAAACTCAAGCAGGTTAAAAACCATCTTTTAGTGCCGTTTGAATAACATCCGGCGCTCTATGAGAATGTCTCTGACGTGATGTTGATTCTGTAGCTTCCCAAAAGCCTCTTAAAGGCCAAAATGATCTTTGTTCATAAACTTAAAGCAGATGTAGATTCTTTTTAGCCTTAAATGTGTGTGGGAAAGACTCAGAACATTAACAAAACTAACACTATAAAAAGAAAATACTGCGTCATCTCAATATGAGCAGCAGAGACGACGTACAACTGATTTGCAATTTACTTATGAAAACTCTCAATTCGAGCGGAAACAATCAAATTTAAGGCAACAGAAAATGAATCTGACTATTCATATTACGTATAATAATTGAGGTTTTAAGCAACATCAGTCATTTCCTGGCTCTAACTTTATTAATGAGAGGTTAAGACACTTTTAGTACCACTCAAGATTAGTCAGGGATATTGTGATAGGGGTCAAATGAAAGTCAAATTAAATGTGTTGCATAATTTTTGGGGGTGAGAAGTATTCACGCAACACAAAATAGAAAATTCAGATATGTCACAGAATAGACAATCAAGTGAAACACTAAGATATCTGCAGAAGATTAATATTCCTAATATAATTTCCTTGCATCAGACGATGTCGATGACATAATATGACCTGTGACTTTGTTGTTCTGTACACAAGACATCTATTACATGTCTGTCTGACTGTCCTGGGAGAGGGAACGCTTCTCTGTGGCTCCTCCTGAGGTTTCTTAGTCTTTTTTACCTGTTATAAAAGGTATTTTTCCCCAATATGGCGAGTTTATTCTCACTTGAATCGATGTTTGAAGGACGGAGGATGTCACTTATTCTACAGATGTGATTGAGATTTAGCGTTGTATGCATAAAATTGATTTGATTTCTGCTTTGTATTGATGGCCGCACACAACAAAGCATCTGAAAATATCTTGCATGGGGAAAAATATCATTAATTTCTGCCAATTTATCCACTGATTAATTAACCAATTATGAAACTAATCATTAGCTGCAGCTCCACTTGTGACAAACCACGTTAACATGCATTTCTGGAGTCTGATATCATCAACAGGACAGAAAACAAACATGAAATATAATGTCATGGCTGCGAAATCCAATTAAAGAGGCTGTTCATGGGGAACAATAACCTGCATTCATGTCCAAAAAATGTTCCCCATTTTCCACACTTTTCGGTATTTTTCTGCTCCTGCGTGTTAACAGTTTGTTTACACAGCATCACCTGTCAGCTGGAGACAAAGCCAGCTGGTTTTGGTTGAATAAAGAAGCAGTTTCTGGGTCGATCTTAGCGCTCGCTGCTAACTTGTAGGACTATTTGTTCTCAATGGTTCCGATGCGTGCGGCGCGCGTGCTCGTCGGAATCATACAAACTGTAAACAATGCGTTGTTCGGTCGCACGAGCCCGAGTGATCAATAAGCACGATAAATTGCTAAAATAAAACATACAGGTGTGGTGTGGAGATGTGTTTCAGCTGTGTGGTATTATTTGTACTTTTTCCCACACTCAAATCGAAGGCGCCGGCCATGAGGAGGGGAAGAGCCGCTGAACGTCATCCGCCAGCTTCCAAGCTAACTGGCTGCCTCCATCTTGTCATCGACACGTAAAAGATACCGGTAGCTGGCTAACGTTAGGCCCCGGGAACATGCCGGTCAGTCGGCGTGTGACTTCGTCACTATGCATCCCATCAGCCATCACACCGCTTCTTGGTTGTGGTTTTGGGTAAAAAACGGGTGATTTGTTTATTTTAAAGATGCCGAACGGGCAGTTGCAAGCCGCGGGAAGTGTTTGCTAATGTTGCCGCTAACGTTAGCTTACCCGGTAGTTAGCTGCACTGAGTTAGCGGGCGCTTTGCTAACGAAACATGATTGATATGAATGTCAAAAAACATCTGCTCATGCTAGCCTACGAGCGGTGTGAACATTAGCAATTTCGGCTAACAAATGAGCCTTGTCTTACCGTGCATCAACCGGTCATCCGCGGCTCCATAATCATCTCTGTCATCCTCGCTTCCAGACATAGCGGACAGCAGAAAAACTTTCTATTTAGTTAGCTAACAGTTTAGCTAACTAAATAAAGTTATTTGTTCGTGGGGGTAATCCAGAGTTCTGACCCAGTCTTGAGTCGGTCCAAGTCGTGGTGTGTGTTGTGTAATTAGGAGAAAGAAGGGGGGGGGGGGCAGCCGTCCAGGTTTCAACAAGGGAAATAAGAACAAAAAAAAGAAAACGGAAGTGAATATTTAGCAGCAAAGAGCATTCAAAACACAAGCACCCGGTAAAACAACCGAGCCACCTAAAACACTCACAGCATGGACGATGAATCTGAACTTTATCTGCCTATTAAGTTGGACAGCTCACAAAGATTAGCACCCTACACTCACTCCATCTCTCCTGCGTTCAGCTGACATGCCATCTTGCCACTATCGTTAGTTTCCGTGCCATTAGCATGCGTGCTAGCCGAAGCTTGACCGGCGGCCAGGTTCAGATTTGAGCCGCTCACACACACAAACACACATATCTGGCTGTTAATCGTGAAATATCTCGTGCTAACAACCCGGCATCCGAGGCCATCTCCCCCCCCACCACCTCCACGACCACCTCGAGTAGATTATCAAACAATGAAAACCCACAAATAAAAAAAAAAAAAAAAGAAACTGAGGATACTCACAACTTGAGATTCACCCAAAAAAAAAAAAAAAACCCCAAACAAAAAAAACAAAAACAGTAACTCCAGGCTCACTTTGTCTATCAATCAATACTTGGAAGCTGTTTCTGTTTAAGCTAACGGTATACATACAATTTAAATATATTTCCGTGTTTTTGTGGCAGCGTGTGCGCACGACGCCGTCTCCTCTTTCTCTCCCTCGCACACTACCACACACCCCGCGCGCGCGCACACACACACAAAGAGATCAGGGGGCAGGCATCCCATAATATCCCCCCTCTCATACAGACACACACACACACACACACACACACTCACTCTCACACTTCAGTCACCCCTCCCCCACTCTGCATAGTTACCTTGCAACGTACAGACCATAATAGTCAACTCACCCCTCCCTCTCCTACAGTCTCTTCCCCATTCCTCCATGCATGCACACCCCCCCCACCCCCCCTCCCCTTTGCACCTCCACCCCCTCCCTTAGCAACCGGGGTTACCATGGAGACGCTCACCCCCCCCCCCCCCTCCCCTCCCACCCCCGTGCGGCCATCCCATAATAGTAATGAGCGCAGTCACTGACATCCCTCAATGAGCATAACTCCAAAAAAAGAGAGCGAGATAGGAGGAAGGAGGGGGGGGAAAAAAGGAAAAAGCGTCACATGGCAACTGTGTGTGCCACATGACTGCTTAACTTGAGTGTGCATGTTTGCATGTATGCGCAGGCACTGTACTGTATACGAGCCCGGCTGCTGCACGCCGCACATGATCCCGAGGGCTGCGCCGCGGAATAAAACAGGCATGAACAACAACCTCAAAGGTCACCGGAAAAGTGGGGGAGACACCAGGTGACCCAGGTGTCACCCCTGAAAAATGTACATCTTTTTATATATGCGACTGGACGTGAGGGAAGTCGTCCGGCGTGTCGTGTGTGTGTCCCCCCTAAAAAAAAAAATAGCTCCAGGAGTTAAAAAGTTTTCAGGGTCGGTTGCACGGCTGGCAAAAAAAAAAAAAAGTGCAGGGGTGCAACGCGTGGCCCCTCCAGAGAGAGGAGGTCACGGAGGTCAAACTGTAGTCAAAACCTTCAAGTGCTGCTGCTCCGAGCGCCCCCCACCCCTCAAAACAAGAAACAGGGAGCCCAGAACGTACAAGAGCCAAGCCAACAGCTGAGTTAAGCTGTCTGCACACACACACACTCACACACACTCACACACACACTCACACAGGCTTGCTCCACAGGCTGCCTGGAAATGCATTGCAGTCAATGGTGGGAAAAACGTCTGGGTCCTAGACAGCTTTTTCCCACCATTGACTGTCTGTAGTACATTCAGTCTGAGGGGTAAAAAAGCAGAACTGCGGCGGAGAAGCTTCTGAATGACGAGGGGAACGGACAGCGTTCACGTCGGCTAACGGGGAGACGCGTCCTCGAGGGCCTGCGAAGCATCGGGATGAGTTATGTGTTGTTATTGTAGCGCCGCAGGACGAATCTGCTCTCCTGATGCTGCTGGAGTCGCACACAGGTCCGCAGAAATAAAACAGAATCAACAGCTGAAGTTCGACATGTAGCCAAAAGTATGTGGACGCGTCTCAGGTCCAAACCCAAACACCGGAGGACGAGGCTCTTAAATTACAAGTCTCAAGGTCCTGCGATCAATATGAGATGATTATATCACCATAAAACACAAAAACAAAGCAAACTTCCTACCAAAACAAAGTTGTTGACGTGAACTCAGCTTCATTATGTCTTAAAAACCTGGAAATGAAACAGTGACGGATAACGAGCGTTCGCGTTTTGTATGTTTGGCCAGAAATGGTGGCACAGGAATTTCAAAATAAAAGCATATGTTAATATCAAAGCATCATCTTTCCAACTTTCGCGTCCTCGTGGAACAGACTTTGACGCAACACCTGAGCGTCTGTTCACTCCTGTTTCACCTTTATTCTCCTTCTTTGCCTCCATCAACACGCTTCTTCTTCTCTTCCAGTTATTCCAGTTGTTCCACTGTTACCTGTGGAGAGAGACCGGGGAAAACGACGCCTCTTCCTGTTTCGACCGCGTCATGGCGGACCTGCTTCCTTTGTGACGTAATGAACCTCTTCTGTCAAAGAACGCTAAAGGCGAGGCGAGTTTATTTGTTTGGCACAATTCAGACACAAAGCTAAAAGACATTAAAAACAAAACATGGTATTGATATATTGATCCAGACCGATGTATCAGTTTGTAATGTCGACAGGTGTAAATAATCTAAACCACCTCAGCGTGTAAACATCTCAAAATGATGGATAATTCAAGAATTATACAATAAAAACTTAATCAATCCAGAAAAAACTGGAGCCTGAAGACAATCATACATCACCGCAGCTCTCAGCGGACATATTTGATTATTTCTGATTGACTTTTTTCTTCCTGTTTCATCGTGACAAAGCCTCAGGCACTAAACCAAGAGCTGCATCGGTTAATCAATGAATCGATTAGTTGTCAAATACTAAATTAATTGTATTTATCACTATTCTTATGAGCGACTAATCGATTCCAGCTTCTCAAATGTGAATATTTCCTCCTCCTGTGATTGTAAACTGAATATATTTTGCGTTGTGGACAAAAAAAAAAAGATATTTGAGGGCGTTTGATCGAACACAGATCAACATTGATTACTCAGGAATGAAACTAACGTTTAGCTGCAGGCTTACTGACCGACCAGAACCTTTGGGATGAACTGTAATATGAGCCGGAACCTTATCGGCCCACATCACGAAATAAAGGTCGTGTTCAGACCTCACAATGGAGCTTCATCCCAGCGGTGTTCGCTGAGGTCGTCGCTCAGGACAGTCGAGTTCTTCTACACCAAACCTGGCAACAAAAGCCGTCTTTAACGGAGCTGCCTTTTGTGCACGAGGGGCATTTTGTCACGTTGAATCAGTCAAAAAACATAATATATGTACTTTTTTACAATTTAATGTATGTTTCAGCATCTACAGGATCCAGTTTTGGGAGAACGAGCAGAAGACGACAGCTGGTGGTGATTTCCTGAGGTGAGTGTGCTGTTCGCTCATTACGTCTGACTGATGGTGCAGTAAACCAGTTTCCTCGACCACCACAACAACAGATTAATCACGATATATTGCAACGCTCGCGAACATCGTTGCATCATTTTTTTCTTTTCCCCAACGCGAAACTGGAAATATTTGTGCGGCGGCGAGATTGTTCCAATCTGCGGAGGATCTATGAACGTGCTTACAAATTATTCATGTCAGCATATTGTTGCAGCGCCCTGACATTTTGGCTCTTAACCCGCTTCAAGCTGCTTCCCTCCTGTCCCGTCTCTCTGTGGGCTCGGAGCTGAAGGCCTCCCTCCCTCTGGCCTCTTTTCTTACAGTGGATCTCCAGCCGCCTCTGACTCAGCACACCTTTTTATTTTGACTCTTTCTGTCCCTCCTGGCCGTTTTTTTTTCCCTTTGTGCCCCTCCGACCGTCCGACACAAAGACCGACTTTAAACTTCTTTGTTTATATTTCCTCTCCATTTCTTCCTTTTTCTCTCCGACCTCGGTGTGCATCTTTCTCCCCCCCTCCCCCACTCTTCTCCCTTTTCCTTGACTATGGACACAGTGTTCATGTGTGCATTTGGGGAGGAGGAGGAGGAGGAGGAGGAGGAGGAGGGTGGGGGGTGGTGGTGTAGGATGAGGGGTTGGGAGGTGGTGGTGGTGGTGGGGGGACATCCCATAATCACCAATCAGAAGGAAACTGGGGGCAGTTGTCATAGAAACCTCGTGCACGGCTCTCGAGGCCCCTCCCACCACACTCGCAGAATTGCATATCACATAATGATAATAATATCATTTCTGAGGCAAAAAGGGAAAAAAAAGGAGGGAGGGAGGGAGGGAGGGGGACTACAGACCATAATAGTGCTCCTGTGCTGCTGGTCGCCATGGAGATAAGCAGAAGGGTGGCGGTGGCGGTGGCGGTGGTGGTGGAGGAGGGTTACAGGCGGGGTCAGATTATCATGTAAGTCAAAATGCATACCATAATACTTCTTGACTGCTCACCCCTCCCGTCCTCCTCCTCCTCCACCACCTCCTCCACCTCCTCGCTTCAGACAGACACCATCTCCGCTCCACCTATCCTGCTGCCCCACAGCGCTTCGCTCTGAAGCCGCAGCAGATAACAAAGTGCATATGGATTCGATCAGACCCAACATGTCTGCCACGCCAGATAACACACACACACACACACAGAGCGGCGGCGACGGCGGCTGACAGACGGAGGAAACGCCACGAAACAAAACAACAAAAGAGAATAGAAGAAAATTAGATCGAGGTCGTCCCGGATGTCCCAGACGGCTCAGACGAGCTGCTGATGCTGAGTTCAAATCTGCCCGGTGAACTTTTCATCCCGTCGTCCTTCCTAACTGTGTCATCGTCACAGCGATGCTCAAATAATCTGTTCATTGACCCAAAAGAATAGACAGTTTTGATTATTGTTTACAAGACATAAACTGGATGAGAACCGCGTTTTTATTAATCGTGTACGTCGTGTTAACTCTATCACACAACGTATCTTTGGCCCACAATCACACGGAGACGCGTCGCTACAGGCTCCTTCAGAAACGCTGTAGCATGACGCGCTGAAAGATGAGAGTATTTTCATTTTCATACGCGTTAACGAACTGGTTTTATTGCCGTCACATTTCTAGCAACACGTCTCAGATCGAGCTGTGATTTATTTGCTCAAACTACAAATCAATTCAACGAGATAAAACCATCTGTACCAATCTTAATGAAAAGACAGAAAGACAGCTGTTACCTGTCTGCATGTAAGATGAGCAGAAAGTAGGAAGAAGACTAATTTTAGCTACAACATGTAAAAAAAACAAGCTAACGTTTAGCACAGCCGGACTGTGGATTTGCCCAAACTGCAAAAAGTCGGGGAATAAATCCAACCTATCGTCGACCCGTACGCGCTTCATTTTGTGCCAATAAGTTGGAACCTTACGATTTAATTTCTGCTTTTATGTTGTGACAGAGCCGTGGTGAAAGTCTGGTTAGGTTTGGGCACAAAAACCACCTGGTTATGTTCAGGAAAATCATGTTTTTGGTTAAAATACAAGCTCACCAAAGTTACAGAAGACTCTTTTGCTCTGCGGCTGCGCCTGGTTTTGTTGAAGATGCTAATATTTGCTAATTAGCATCAAACATGAGATAATAAATCAAAGTACTCTTCTACTTTCCTCTTATATAGTTTAAAACTCCAATCCTTATTTTTATTTCACACACTTCTTTCCTTTTAAGCGTCCTTCTTTCTGTCCTTGTGCCGCTGCGACACCTGAATGTGTTTTCCTGGGAATCAATAGGCTAAAGGCTTATTTTATCTTATCTTAGCTTAAAACCACAAATGCCAACCTCATGGCGGCTTTAGAGGAAATGTCAGGGGATCACCAGAGTCTGGAAGCTTCATCCTGAATGTCTGTATAAAACGTTGTGCCGTTCTCCGTGCTGGATGTTGAGACATTTCACTGGATTAAGTGAAAACTTTGACCTGCTGCTGGCATTAAATAAAAAAGTCTGCAGATCACAGAAGTCACAAAGATTAATCTGCGGTAGACCGACCCAAAGAACGACATCGCGGCTGTAAAAAAAATCACAGCATTTGCTCATCCGAGCTTCCAGAATATGAGGATTTGCTGCTTTTCTTTGTGTCCTATAATTACAAACTGAATATCTGCAAATTAGATCTCCAGGCATTTGTTGCTTAATTACACAGAGATTGGAAATTTTCCGACTCGGCAGTCTGTTGTAATGTTTTTCTGTCACGGCTGCAGCGCCGCGGTCCCTTCTGGTCACAATCTGACTGGTACCGTACAGAGGACGAGTCAGCCGGGCCGAAAGCCCAGATCCAGTTGTGAGTTGATACCGCTTCCAAACCGGGTCACATAAAAGTTCCTTGTGATGTGTGTAAAAGGAATTATTACCTGTTCTTACTTTGGATCCTGTAGCTGCAAAAAGCAAAAACAGGTGAGTTTGTCAGTTTGTTTGTGATGTTGTTCTAAACAGAAAGAGATCAGTAAGACTTTTATCAACATGTTTAAAGGAACAGTTCACTCAAAAATAAGAATTCAGTCATATACACACCTCCATGTCGAAAGTCGGGTCCGTAAAAAGGCCAGAACATGTTGTGCAGAACATTATTTAGTAACAGTGAGGTTTGACCTTTGACCTCCTGGATATAGGTCATCTGTGTGGATATATGAATTCTTGATTTATGGCCACGATTATGTTTTGTGAGTTCACAGCGACCTTCGATCTGTTCCCGACAAAATCTAATCAGTTCATCCTCGAAGTCCAAGTGGACATTTGTGCCCTGAAGGAGCTTTTTGTGAGTATCATGTTCACAAAAATGTGACGGACGGACGGACAACCTGAAAACATAATGCACCTGATCGGCTGATGATGGCTCCATGCAGCTCATCCGGCATAATCCAGGTCTCTCATTGATTTAAAAAGATGCTGTTTACCACCAATGTGTGGTCGAGCTCATGCACCCACTTCAGACGAGGTCAGCGCTAACGTGTTTAGCATAGCAGCTACACAGTCTTCAGCTTAATAATTGGGGATAATCTGGGATCTCAGAGTTTGCAGAGACTTTGATCACACCGGACCTTTTATCAGTTTTCAGTTCTTACATTGAAAAACAAGTCAGAGTTTTGCTGTGAAGCTCCAGCCGGGTGGACACGCTAATTTCCTCCCCTTTTCAGGCCCGGTGTTCTGATTTAAAGGGGCTTTTTTGGTGTTAACATCTTTCCATCCATCCATCTTAACATCGGTGCTGATCTCAAAAAGAGAAGATGAAGTAAAAGATATTTGAAATCTGTTTAAGTGGGTTTCACGTCTTTTAGATGTGTTCTGCTGCTCCCTGTTTATCTGGTGTGAACAGCTGATTATCAGCAGGTTTACTATTATTCTGGAGTCATATTAACATTAACTAAAGCTTATAATAAGGACCTTTATATAAAGCGTCTAACTGCAGTGATTATTATGGAAGTGATGAGCACCTGATGTATAAACGTACGGCTGTTCGGGCAGTAGAGAAGTCAAACCTCCGCCACATAAACACGTCTCCACTGCTGCCTCAATAATTTACATTACAGCGGACAGGGAGTGTATTGTGCTCCTCGCCACGCCGCCGCTCAGATACTTTGCCGGGGAAGTTTTTCTTTTTTTTTTTCTTCTTCTTGATGAATTCCCAGCTGCCACTCTGCCTCGGTGTCTTTGTGCCGCCTCGTCTCTCTCTCGGGTCTTCACCGCCGTACCTCCCTTGTATGTGAGTCACTCTGCACCTGAAGATAGATACTACACTTCCCTGATACACATCGCAGTCTGTGCACGTCGAGCTGCACGCACGCACACACACACACACACACACACACACTCACACACACACACACACACACTCACAGGGGGGAGGGAGGTGGGGGAGCCACCGCACACAAAAACAGGCCTAGGCCAGACCATAATATTCACTCCCCCCCCCACCACCCCCCTCGCCTTCCTTCACCGCCTCTGCCCCTCCCCCCATCCTGACAACACAGACATCCCATAATAAGCATGTGCCTGCCCCCCCCCCCCACCACCACCACCACCACCTCTTCCTCGTCCTCCCCCTCCTTTCTTCTTCTTCTTCTTGGCCTGCCACTCCATAATAATCACATTGCTAATTCGCCTCCTCTCTCTCTCTCTCTCTCTCTCTCTCGCCCCCCCTCCCCCCCTCCTCCTCCCCCCTCCACGCCACCACCGCCACCATCATCATCACTTCCTGTCTTATAGGTTCCTGAAGTGCAGAGTACAGTATGTCTCTCCAAACAGCAGCCACTTATAGAGGCTTGAAATACCCAGCCTTCCTATCTGTGACGTCCTCATCGCACTTCGTCAACCCAGGAGTTCCTCTCTCTCTCTCTCTCTCTTTCTCTGTCTCTCGCTCTACCTCGCTCGCCCTCGCTCTCCCACAGCCTCGCAGTACTACAGATCATCACAGATGATACAAATAGATACGAGATGCAGGCTGTTTATTCGCTGTGAACCGCAGAAAGGGGGGGGAAGTTCATTGCATCTCCTCGTTTCTCGGTTATTACAAACTCGATCCAAGACGCCGGATCCGCTTAATAAAGTCGCTGCGAGGTGTCGATACGGGATTGTTCCGGGTCCCCGAGATAAACCGGAGAGGTCGCGAGACGATAAAGGGGAGAAAAATCTGTTAGACTGACGGATTTCAAGCTGCTACGAATCGTCCTAGTGAGATAACCTGAGGAGGCTCTCAGCGCAAACCCACGGGCCTGGATAAGAACTCCTGTGTTTGGATCCAGACTCTATAAAATACGTCCAGTTCCGAGAAGTGATTGTATGTAAGCTTATGAGAAAAAGAGCCTACTTCTCACTAATGAGTTTATGGTTTCAAGTCTTCGTCAACGCAGCACGATGTTTATTTTGTAAACTGTCGCCCCATTTAGAGTCAAGCGTCCTCAGGTTCTGGTGCTGGTTCTGGTACTGGTTCAGAGTTGGTTCAACCTGCTCCACCCTCTCATCCAAATATGGTCACTTCTGGTTCCATAAAAAAAACAAAAAAAACAAGATGGCGACGACTGTAACGCCAAACACGACTCTTTAAAAAAGCAGTAAAGAAATCAGTGGTGGTACCGAGTGCTGGTTCTGAGCTGGTTCTAACGCTGACGTGGCTGTGGTACAAAATGAACACCAGTTTGTGTTGAAGAAGTCTTGAAACTAGAGATTGAGACCATGAACTAATTTGGAAACTGTTGATCGAGGTAGTAAATCAAGTGAGAAGTAGGCTAATTTTCTCATAAGCTTACATACAATCAGACAATCCGACAGTGTTGATCCAAACTCATGAGTTTGTGACCCACTTCCTGTGTTCGGTGTGACCTGCCAGGACATTATTCTTCCTTCTCAGATCATCTTGGACCTCATGTGGGTCCAGTGGGCCCAGGAAACACCAGGTACTTACCTGTTTGCAGAGAACAGGTCCTTTTAAATCAACTCTTTGAACGACATCATACGGCCAAATTAAAGAAGTAAAAGCGGTGAGCTACAATCTCTTCGGACCTGAGCTCTCTAGAATCAGAACATTTCTGATGTGATTCTGCCTGATATCAAACCTCCAGTCTTGATCAGAGCTTCAGGTCCAGTCACTGTAACTTCACTGTGTGTCTGCAGCCTCATCAATAAGTCAAAGTCGCGGTACAAGGACGTACAGAGCTGCACATACTGATCACTGCAGGAGATCAATGGCAGAGTGGCTGATGGGAAGTATTGTCAGAGCGGTGACGCTGATGAGGACGAGGACTTCTCTCTCTCTGCTGTCGTTAACGGAGGAGACCATCTCTGGAACACGGACCAGTCGGTGTAGAGTTTGAAAGAGATCGAGCGAATGTGACGTCGAACAAGAAACCAAGAAAAATACGAAAAAGGTGAAATCATGCGCGACTCTGGGAAAGGAGTCGATCACATGCTTTTACTTTCAGCCTGTTTATGAGACGATGTTTGCTGCTCCAACGAAGTCGACCGTCCTCGTCTGTGTGTCGTTTGTTAAAACAGATCAATTATACAGCAGAGGCTTGATTCTGACATCCTGCGGGACGGTTTCCATCTTGAACAGAGTTAAAACGGTTTCATCTCGCGACTCGTCTAAACATTATCGGACAGAATTAATCAAACTGTAAAAGAGAAACGGGTCATTTCGAGGAGGGTTGTGGTGACCCGGTGATGTAATTACACAATTCAAACCATTTCCTGGTTTCAAAATCTGGTCCCACCTCAGTCTGAAAGAACCAGAATCATCAGACGGGTTCTTTAAATGGACTTCGACCTCAGACTGAAGTTACAGGAAGTGATGCGTTCAGGTGTTCGACAAGTTTCCGCTCCCTGAGCGTCTTTAAGTTTTGTTGTTGTTGCCGCGGTAATCGTCCCGTCGTGGATTTAAACCGAACAGCAAATACGTTAAAAACACAAAACACACAGTGAGCAGATGTTGAGTGACGAGTCGATGATGTCATCAGAAGAAGACAGATTTTGTTTTTAAGAACTTGAGTTCCACGTCGGAGGCCTGCACGCACACACACACACACACACACACACACACACACACCGGCCGCCATTTTATCTTACCTTCTCAAAAACACATGCGTGCACTCGCTCACTCTCCCTCATGCACACATTATGTGCTCGCACGTCCGCGCAGACACGCACACCCAACCCCCACCCAATCCTCCGCTCGACACACACACACACACACACACACCCTTTTCCCTGCCCCCCCCACCACCTACACACACACACACACACACACCAAAGCACACATACCTCCCCCTCACACACACACGTATGCCCCCCCACCCCCCTCCAAGTACACACACACACACACACTCGTGCACGCTAACACACACACACACACACCCTGTTCCCCTCCCCCCTCTCATTCCATACCAGGGCACATCGTGACAAAACAAAGAACACCCCATAATAGTCGGAGTCGCACAGTATGCATGGTAACCAGTTATGTCAGAGATGAAGGCATTGTGAGTGAGCGTGTGTGTGTCTGTGTGTGTGTGTGTGTGTGTGTCACTGTATATATATGAACACACACATTCATACAGCTGCATGTGTGTGTGTGTGTGCACAGAGAGCGCTCACTTCATACATAAGTAAACACACACAATGAGGACGCACAAAATTACACACAAACATTCCACAAACCCCGCATGTATACACACCTCCCACACACACACACGAGAACATACACAGACACACAAAATTACAGGCTAACTGGTATACATCCAGACACACACACACACTTAAACACAGGGGTTCATGCAGACACACACACACACACCTGAAAAAGTCTGTTATAATTAATGATGTTCATGTACAAGAACATGGAGGCAGAGAGGAGTACACAACACACACACACGCACACAGACACACACACAAAAAGAGGCATGAAACATTAAACAGGAGCAGAGATTAAACGCACAAACACGAACAGAAAGTGACAGAAAAGATACGAATGAAGACGACACGGAGACGGGCGCTTAAAATATGCATCAGAAACGTGCACGCACACAAAACACAAACGCAATATGGAGACACAAAACGCACAAAAGGAGCACGAACAAAAGATTTAACGCACAAGCACGGACACAAAAAGTAACACAAAACACATGAAGGCATGAAAGTAAAAGGTACACACACATTATGTCGACACAAAAGATTTAACGCACATCATTGGACACAAAAAGTGAAACAAAAGACACAAAGACAACACACAGACACACAAAAAGGTACAAACACAACACGTGGACACAAAGGTGCAAACTCAAAAACACACACACACTTACATGAGCTGAAAGATGTACACAAAATGAAAAAGGAAGCACGAACAAAAGAGTTAATGTACAAACACAAAAGACATGAAAACACACACACACACACACACACACACACACACACACTAAAATATGCATCACAAACATGCACACACACTGACAAAATAAAAGGAACAAACACAACGTGTCGACACAAAACACACAAAAGGGAAACTCAAAAACGCACATGAGGTGAAAGATACGAACACAAACTAAAGATTTAACGCACAAACACAGACATGAAGACAACACAGAGACACAAAAGTGCAAACTCAGAAATACACACACACACACACACACACACGAGGTGTGTACTCAAAATACACTTCACCAAACGTGAACACTGACGCACACAAAGTGAAACACACTGTGTGCTACGTTTGCTATTTATGGACACAAACACAGACACACAACACGTTCTGTAGGAGACAGAAATACACACATACACAAATATAAACACACAACTGTTCTGAATTGTCACACACTGATGCACACAACTCATGATACAAACACAACGTTGGCCGCGGCGGGAACGCAAAAAAGTGACACAATGTTAAACACACACTGAACACGAGTCATCACATCAACATGGACACAAAACGACAACACTGAACTCAACATGAACAACACAGACACACACAGTGAAAGACGACAAACACAACAAAAGTACAGGAAGTAGAAAGTGCAAAATTAAAGACACACAACGTAAGTGAGCGACATGAATCTGATCTCAACGCACACTTACACAAGTCAAGACACAAACACAACATCTGACATGAAGATACGACACTAAACCCGACAAAGACAGACACACAAAATGATTAAATGCATCAATAAAATAAATCAATAACACAGTTCACTCGATGTTTTATGTTTTTGTTTTGTCTTGTCGGCTTTATAACTTCTGTCCATTCATTGTGTAATTCATGGCTGCTGACGGTTGTTGTTGTTTGTGTGTTTGTTTGTTGTTTGTTGTTTGTGTGCGTCAGTGTTTGTAGTTTCTTCTGGACCTCAGGAGGATCACGTCAATCACAACTAACAGGAAACTAAACTCTAAATAAACTTTAAATTAATACTCAACATGAACAGACATGTAGACACACACAGACACACACACAGAGTGTTTGTTATGTTCGACAGCAGTGTTCAGTGTGTGAGTCCGTGTGTGTAGTCGTGTTGTTCTTTACATTCAGCAGTAAACAGATGTGTTGTTGTTGCTCGGACTCGTTCTTCCTCTCGTCCTCGCTCACGTCTCTCTGTTGAGGCAAACTGTGTGTGTGTGTGTGTGTGTGTGTGTGTGTGTGCGTGTGTGTGTGCGTGTGTGTGCTGCATGTGTGCACGTGTACACATGTGCATTAGTGCACGTGTGCGTCCTCTGAGAGACGAGGAGGAGAAAAAAAAGGGAAGGAAAAAAAGAGAGGTCAGGTTTCTATCCCATGATGCAACTGTTCTCTTGTCCCCCCCCTCCCTCCTCCCTCCCTCCCTCCCTCCCCTCCTTCTTCTCCAAGCTGGTTGCCAGTGGCAACGCACTTATAATGAGGTCAGATGGACATCCAATAATATTCACCAGCCGAACCAGCAAGCAGCGGCGGGCGCGGCGTGTTGGGACAGACAGCAGTCAAAGTGTCAGAGGCTGAATCAGCAACCAGACAAGATGGCCGCCGCGTAAACACAAGAAAGTTGGCACTGATTCATCAGGTCACACAGCGTCAGACTGAAACTGATCCCGAGTCAGATCATTCTCCGTCCAGCCCGCTGTTATTTACCTGCTGGGCAGGTGAGTGCGGACGTCCAGAAGTTTGACCCGACGGATCCAAACAGAAAACTTCATTAAAGAAGTTATAAAATGAAGTAATTTACAGACGAACAATTAAATCTTAATCAGTTTCTGATTCACTAAAGGAAAAGTACTGATACCACCATGAAAAATACTCTATTACAAGTTGAACATGTAACTTTAGAAAAAGTACAAAGTTTATCAGAGAAATGTACGTAAAGTATGAAAAGTTAAAGTCCTTTTAATGCTGATTCAACTGTTTCTGACAGTCACCACAGAGACAAACCTTTAACTCCACTACAGTTACTTGATTACTTCTAGTTACTAGTTACTTTGCAGATTACATGCTGCATTAAAGCCACAGCAGCTCACGTTTCAAGTATTTTACGGTTAATCAGATATTTTTTGTCTAATTCTGATGATCAGAATATCACATGTGGTAATCAGCTGACTCATACAGAACACGTACGTAAATGTTTGTATAGTTTTACTTTCACTTTTGACACTGAAGTACATTTAATATCAGTTACTTTAAGACTTCCTCATATTGGTGACTTTAACTTTTACCAAAGTAATATTTAAATACAATGTAACTTTTACTCAAATATGACTTTTGGAATTCCATCTATTTTAATAATGTTGGATTTAATCAATATTAATGCATTTTGTTTTCTAAAATGACACATTTTGGGGCAAAATATTGAATCTTTAGTTGCACTAACTCTTGAACAACAATAAAAAATAAGTAAAAAAGCTCAATATTTCCATCTAAAGTTGCCTGAAATGGTAGAAGTATGTTTAAAATTGTACTTAAAAGGTAACGTAGAAGGTTGAAAGGCCACGTTTTGATCTTTAATATGACACAACAACTTCCCAAAGTCTGATAATCGAGTTTTAAGGACTGAACTAAATGAATGGAAGTCAACAGACGACTGGAAATAAGAAAAATATACTGAATAAACTCAGACAAATTAAGAGATTTAGACCTGAAACAGCTTTTAGAGATCATTCATGAGGTCTTGTGTGTCGTGGATGTTAATTATTTGGACAACGAAACCTAAATCTGCCTGATAAAAAGACAAAGACGAAGTTAATTCTCATCAAGTTCGAGATCTTTGTCTACAGTTTAATTTCATGAAACTAAAGATGTGATTGTTTACGTGTAAAAACTAAAAATGACTATAAACTGAATGAGATCTGGTGCGTTTTAACAGAGCAGCTCACCTGGCGGGATAGAAACGACTGTGTGAAAACATTAAGATCTCAGTTTAACAGATACATTTTGAACAAACACAACATACGGCTGCTTTTGTGAAATCAGTGTGTTAAGCTCAACCTGTTCAAAGGTTCTGGGTCGTGTTTCAGAGCCAGAACCTGCAGGTGACCCGGCTGTTTGGGTTTAAACAGCCTTCAGACTTCAAGTTAAAATAAGAAGCCAGTGAACAATGTCGCAATGAGGATCGCTCCCTGCTCACAATATCTCCTCTGTGGTTACAGCGTGTTGTGAAATGTTTCAGTGGAGACCTCAGCTGAGAGGACAGGAGGCTCCACGGTGAGGAGGAGCAGAGGAGCAGAGGAGCAGAGAGGATCATGGGAGCCAACACTGAACGGTTTCCTTTGTTGCGTCTCGCCGCCGTCAGTCAGACAAAAGGATCGAGTGGCTCTGAGCCTCCATGACACGTCGGTCTGGAGGATCCATTTTAGTCTGCCAATCAAAATGAACCCGGGTCATTTACATATACTGTATTCACCAGGGCCCCTGAAAACCAGGAGACCGGCTCCCCCTAGTGTCCACCAGGAGGAACTGCAGCAACGTGGACAAGTCTGCAGACAGCAGAGCCGGTACGGAGTCCCAAACATGCCGCTGGAATACATAAACTTTAAATTTAATAATTATAATCAGGTCATGATTAAATATGTACATATTTTGTTCTTATGATGCAAATAATGTAGTTATATTACATGTTTATGGTGCTATTAAAGGTTTTTAAATACTGACAGATTCATTATTTTTAAAGTAATTTATCATCTCTAGGACGTAAAAGAACACTTTAAGAATTATAATATATAATCAGACAGACGGATTTACCCGTTCAAAATAAAATATATTCACATGGTGCCGATGGAAGCGTCTGAGATTTATCTGTTTATTTTTTATTATCAATTTTGTGACGTCTTTAACATCTGGAGCAGAAATCAACTTCTAAAACTAGCACCTACTTAAATATTTATAATTTAAAAACACAATTAATCATTTTTTAAAATAATTTATCATCTCTAGGAGGTAAAAGAACACTTTCAGAATTATAATATACAATCAGACAGAAGGATTTACCCTTTCAAAATAAAATATCTTTACATGGAAGCTTTTGAGATTTTTTACTATTATTAATTTTGTGAAGTCTTAAATATCTGGAGCTGAAATCATCTTGTGAAATTAGCAACTACTTAAAATATAATCTAAAATGCACAAGGAGATTGGCTATAAAGTCTATAATTATTATTTTCTGATTGTATCTTGCATTGTTGTTATATTCTTTAAAGTTGTATTATGCATTTTAAATTTTCTGCCATTTTTAAAAGGTGTAATCAATAAGAAAAGGCCATAAATCGAAGGTTGTGTCAAAACTATAGAGGGCAGCATGACCGCTAACTGCTGCTCACAGTGTTCTTCGCTGTAGCTGTTTTCGGCTTTAAGATATTTATTTTATCATAATTATAATTTAACATTTGACCACAAGTTCTGTATCGTAGGCAACTGGACTCGTTTCAGTTTGTTCAAGACGTTTCACCTCTCATCCAAGAGGTTTCTTCAGTTCTGACTAACTGGATGAGAGTCGCAGGTGTTAAACTCTGTGCGGGAGTGTCCTTACAGTCGTCAAGTGGGTTTCTAAGGCCAGGTGAGTCCAGGTGTGAATAGTTGTTAAGCCGTCTGTGGAGGGAACTCAGTACTGCATTGTAGGTGGGTGATAAGTAAAGTCTTATTCCACTTCCTCTGTTTATAGACGGTCATTTCTGTCAAGAAACAAACACGTCCAATTGCCGACGATATGACACTTAGAATCGCCTTCATTAACACAAACCAAGACTCTTCTGATGAGTTTTATTCAGTTTCAGTCGAGTTTGAGTGAAGTGTGTTTCACAAAACTTGAATTCAGACAGTGTGCGGTTGTATTTCTGTTGTTTAAGAAGGAAAATAGAAGTTTGTTTTGTTTATTTGTTGGACTAAATAGTCAACTCATGGTTTGTAAATCTCCAAGCCGACATATTTGATATGAAAATATCAAGTCAATGTTGTAACTAAACTTGTGGTCATATTTTACATATTGCCCCTTTATTTGTTGATAAATCTTATGTTGTTACATAAAGCTCCAAGTTCAACGTATCCAGAAAATAAAAGGACAAACAAGTTTCAGCTGAATAAAACTTTTTGTTTGAATTCTCTTACAAATGTATTTTTGCCAGCCAATCTATTAATTTTCATAATTACCTCTTTTTAAATGTTGCTGCTTGTCTACAGGAGTTGTTTTTGTCAATATAAAAAAAAGCAAAGTATAATTAAAGTTTGAAAATGTATTTTGAAGCCGCACATGTACAATATCTTTTCCATTTGTCTGCTGTGGAAAGTTATTCAACATGCAAAATTTCCCTGAATATGAAGATCTCTCCCCATTAATTACAGGATAGTTTGTACGTTTTTCTTTTCTTTTTATTATTTTATGCATTTTTATTCCAGACAAAGCAACTTTATTCAGAATAAAGAACAACAGGAGGAAGAACGAGCCGAGCAGAGGAAGAAGAAAGTGCCTCAAATGTGAAGGAATAAAAATAAAATCAAGTCAAAGTGAAACAACATTCAAGTACTGTTTTTATTATTTTCCAAACACCCACCAGTTCCAACATTCATCTTCTGATACAGAGCAGTTGTCCACATCTGTATTTATTGCTCCAGCTGTTATCATGTTGTTTTGTTTTGTTTCTGCCACTAGAAGCTTATCACGAGGATCGTAAAAGTCCGTCAGAGCCGGCCGAGCGAGGCCGGTTCTCTCTCAAACCGTTGGCACTCAACCGTCAAGTAATAGTACAAATATCTAAAAAGAAAAGAAAAATAAAAACTCAAGTGTCCGGAAACAAAATCTGCTAAAATAAATGTTCCCCAGGAAAACAATAAGGGAGCAAAGAAAATATATATAATAATAATACTTGTAATCATCCATACATTATGAGAATATTCTGTAATCTCCAAAAACACGGGGGAAAAAAGAGCAAAGTGGAATTTTTAGTTCATTTTAATGGAGAATACCTTCAGTTTAATGATTTAAATTGTTCTTTCTGTGGTCCAACATCAGTATTAAAGACTAAGAAACTATAATATTGTATACACACGTATGATTTATCATCATTAAACAGTGAAACTCGTCCTCAGAGAACCAGTTAAGTGATTGTTTACAGATAATTCAGGAAAAAAGAAGAGAGGGAAGTCAAACGTCTTGATTTTCTTTTGTTTTAACAGCAAATGATGATATTAGAGGTCAAATTTCTGGGGTTCAGTTGAGACTTTTTAAAGAATCTATTTGTTGGCCACCGTGAGGACACAAATGAACCTTTAAACTGAGCGGTATTCCCCTTTAAGGCCTCCAGGAGGTGCTAGCACACCGTCGGGCACTTGAGGTTCCAGTCAGGACCGCAGGAGACGCAGGAGAGGACGATCAGAGGAGGTCGTGTGTGAAATGTTTCGATCCCATTCAACAGTTTAATAAACGGTTTAGTCCACACGGATATCAGAGTTGACTTGAAGAGGGAGAGCCACTGAGGTCTGACTTCACATTTAGCTTTGTGTTTTAAAAAAGAACTGTGGAGGAACTGAAGTAAGATCCCGGCTGCACCGAGAAGGTCAACAGAGGGGAAATACGAAGCTGGAACAATCGGCTGGTTAGCTTAGCTTAGCATAAAGACTGGAAACAAGGGGAAACAGCTAGCCTGTGTCTAAACTCACAGTGAGGGTTTTAATTTCCGCATCACAGTCGTATTTTGAGAACTGAAGTGATCATATTTAAGTTGAGTAGAGAGTTGCGTCATCCGTGTTTACTCCATGTTTTTTTTTAACAATGGCAGCTGGTGGAGCCTGTGAAGAGTTCCTAAATGTTGGCTGCAACGAGGAGCTGCAAGTTAATCCATCATAAATCAAAACTGCTTGCTGAGAACTTCCAGGAACTATCTGAAGTCTCCATGAATCACGTGACGATCGCCATTTTGGACCGGTGTCGCGACTTTCTACACAACATGGTGACAACTTAAAGCACACCATGTTTTGTTTTACATTTCACCATGCAAATTTAGACTTTAAGCGATAAGGCAGCGACGTGCTCGAGTAAGAAAACTGAATATAAGGCAGTGAAAGTCGACTACTGCAGCAGCCGGAGGTTTCGGCGAGGTGAAGTCAAGCGTCGATGCTGCAGTGAAATTAAGGCGTCTGAAGGTTTTTGTGTTCAAAGGTGCAACATGAAGCCATTTAAACATCATGTCAGTGTCCTTTTAACTGAGATCTTTCAATTTCATTGTTTTCTTCCTCTATTTTTGGAGAACGGTTTCATTCTGGGCTTTCACTCGTCTTCATCAGCAGATGATCCGACAGCTTCAGGTCGTCTTGACTTCGATATCGGTTCCTGAACGACACCAATGTTATGAGAGACGTTTTAACAAAAGATCACATTCCACACACGCGTGTTGAGTCCCGTCTCCGGGTGTAACCTCGTGTTTTTTGCTGCGTGATTACTGGCTGACTGCCGGTGATGAGATCAGCTCCTCAGATACTGAAATTTGATATCGAATGACGAGTCGTTTTTCAATACTCGAGAGGAACAAGGCAGTTTGGTCGGAGCCCTGAACCCAGCCCTCCACTCGTCTCTGTGACAGTCCGTTAGTTTGATACCAGCGTGTCATCGTGTCTGAATGAATGTAGTATTGATTTATTGATGATGAGTCTGAGAGTCTGAGAGTGGAAAAAAGAGCGGCGCGACTGCAGAGGAAAGGACTTTTAGCGAAGACAGAATAACAATGAAATGTTTTATTACGTCCAAATTTGATGATTCTTCCGTGTTGTTAATTCTGCCGGATGGTTCGAGGAAACACAATCACCCATTTATGATCCAAATAAAAGCCTGAATTATTTATTTGTGACAAAATCTCAGTTTTCAGCAGCATCGTTTTGTTGTTTTGCATCAAATCTTGGCAGTTTTAAAGGGACAGTTTACCCTAAAATCTTATCTGTAGTGCTGTTTGTTCATCAAGATTGTTTTGGTTCGAGTTACAGAGTTTTGGAAATATCGCCGTAGAGATGTCGGCCTCAACATAATGCAGCTTAGAGGCTAGCTAACTACGCTAGCTAACAGTACAGCTCAGCCAAGGAGGACGGCGTTAATGTTTACATCCCGCGCTGTCACGAGAACGAGCGTCCTCGAGTCGATGCAGGATTTCTTCCGTGCAGCGATCCGGTTGGCGGCTGAAAGAAAATAGTTCCTACATGAAACTTTGCACCACACGGTTTGTGGATTATCACGAGAAACCAGCTTGTGGTTTCTGGAGAGAGACGTTGCTGTGGAGTTTTCAAAGCGTCATCTAGTTTCACATTCGAGAGAAAAGATCTGCAACTCACACCAAAACAATCTAGAGGGATAAACAGAAGACGGGTAAGAAAGTATGTTCGGGGTGAACTGTCCCTTTAAACTACAGCCTGTGCATATGTGTTTATATGTTCGTATGTTTGTATTTCCACTTGACCGCAAAACAAAGGTCAGTTAAGCTCTGCTGAAACTCTAAATTTTCCAGTTCCGCTCTGAGTCATTTGAATCTTTCCACCCGTACGGATGGAGTCCGCTTACAGTCACCGCTGGTTTTCTTTTTTTTAAGGCAACAACACTGAAAATCCTCGAGTCAACACGACCGCTGAACTCCAGATGAACCTCAGAGCTGCAGGGAGAGTTGCTCACCAACCGGGGCATGTTTACGTCGCTGTCTTTTAGTTTCGCTGGAGGAATTTCTTGTTTTTTTCGGGCGGCTAACGTCTTTAATATTGCATCAGCTCTCTGGACTTCATGCAAGAAAAAGATTCAAACTACTCTGTGTCAGCTGCGACTGCGTGACTCCATCCTCTCCATCGCTCCACCTGCCTCCTCCCACAGTTTAAACCCCGTTTCCCGGTTTATGAGGAGTGTTGTCCACATGTGTTAGTCATATTACATCGACATGAATCTATGATGAAAATAAAGCCCGTCTGTTCCAACACCACACCCACGTTAGGTCTCTACGGCTGAAGGCACTGTTTCAACATGTGTCTAACTCGTCCACCTTCACACCCTCCCCTCCCCCCTCCTCCCTCCTCCCGGCACTCCCCCCGCCCTCTCTTCCCGTCCACCTCCTCTTCCTCTCGTGGCGTCTATAGCAGGACGCAGCGCTTCTTGGGTTTGTTGTCTGGAGGCTCCAGAGCGGCCAGGATGGCCTCGTCAAACACGTTCTTCAGTCCTCTCTGAGAAAAGAGACACAAAGAGGAAACAACTCGTGAGTTTCCATCTCAGCCGGCATGTTTGTTCAGTTAGAAAACAAAAACAAACTGAGCGGAAACACCAGAAATATTCAGAGAGTAGAGTCACATATTTATTTTTCTTCTTCTGCCACTGATCATCACGTGCCTCCATGAAAGGATGAAAACATTGAGTATAAATTGTGTATGCAACTGTGCCGTTCCTGGTTGCACAGGCTTTGTGTTAACTCTACAGCTCTGTTTCCACCCAGAGAACCCAGAACTTTTACTCCAAGCAACTAACTTTTCAAGGGACTACTGTGAAGTTGTTGTCTTCTACGTTTTTACCACGTCTAAAGACCCCCGAAGACGAGGCAAAGCAGTCCGCTGATGTATGAAAAAGCAGCCTCGTTTTAAAAATGGTGTCCAGAAAAAAATGCTACCAAACAGAATCAGATGCCCCGATTCTAATTCTTTAAATGTCCAACCTGCAGGTTCAGATTCTGCTTTTCTTTCTTTCTAAGACTTGTAATTTACAAGAAACATTTGCGAATTATTGGAAAATTCTATTGCATGTTTGCCAAAATGTGTTTTCAGAGTTTGATCACAGTGTTTACTGGTGTATCCGGGATTGTGGAAGGTAAACATGAAAGGAGTCTCTCTGTAATTCGCTCCAATTGACATGTGAGCAGGACAGAAAGTTTACTGTTCTGGTTCAGAGCAAGTAAACGTTCAGTATAAAACCCTCGGCTACGATGTTTTTACTTTTCCAAAAGCAAACAGTTGCAGCAGATCACAACACATCCTGTCGCCGACTCCAGAAACGTCCCGCCTCTGTGCAGTAAAGATGCTGGACAGTTGATACAATGTACTAAGAAAATCAGCAAATCCTCACATTTTAGAGTCTGAAAGTTTTGGCATTTTAACTAAAAAAAGAAGATTTTATCATGTCTGATGTTTTCTTATTTCACTACACGATCATTAACAAGAACATCTGCTTACATACTCTGTGTCTGTGCATTTACTCCTCACATGTTCTGCGCTAATTCTAGCAGACGCAGTCATTTTTCAGAATCCTTTTTCCAGATTAATAAAGAAAAAGAAAAATCCACTTCCTGTTTATCACAACACTGAGCGAAGCAAACGTGAGATGACTGAGTAATCACAGCCACATCTGGACGTGTAAAACAAGCCTCTGAAATCTGAATTATCTGCTAATTTATCTCACAGAAGTGTCATAATTTCTTGTGTTGAAGCCGCTCACGTGTCTTTTGACCTCCCTATAAAACACGGGACTTCCTCCTCCTCTCTCTGCGTACCTGCGTCAGAGCCGAACACTCCACATATTTGACGGCCTTGAGCTCCCGGGCCAGTTTCTCTCCGCTCTCACAGGTCAGGGCTCGCTGTTTGTTCTTGGCCAGTTTCTCCAGAGTGTTGCTGTCGTCTCTCAGATCCACCTGAGTCCCGACCAGCAGGAAGGGTGTCCGCGGGCAGTGGTGCGTGATCTCCGGCACCCACTGTGAAGAAGCAAAGCCAAGAGAAGAGTGAGGAGGTGAGGAACAAACACCTGACCAGCTGAAAGTCACAGTTCAATCCACTTCTGTTGAATACAAACGAGTTTCTCTGACACACAGTGTTCGATTATATTTGACTGATGATTATACGTCAGTAAAACTTAAATGAATCCTCCCAAATCAAAATCACAATCTTGGATATCGAGTGTCGAGTAGAGGAAAGTTTCCTTCGTGATGTTTATTTTAAGTTAGACTGAGGAAGCTTCAGTTTTAAATCTCAGGTTTTATTCTATATTTTCATTCTGTAGATTCTTATATCTTATAAAATCAATTTGTTGTTGGTCTATTACATTTTAGAAAAAATGGTTCCCAAAGTTTTAGATGACCCAAAGATATCCAGTTTACGGTCACAGAGGAGGAAAGAAACCAGGAAGTATTCACATTTAAGAAGCTGGAATCAAAGAATTTGGGCTTTTACTCTCTTAAAAAAATACGCAAACTGATCAGACGATTATAAAAACAGTCGGCAATTAATTTAACAGTGGACACTGGCTGATAAATCTCTCGCTTGTTGTAGCTGGACTCACCTTCTCTCTGACGTTCTCAAAAGAAGAAGGTGATACGACAGAGAAACAGACGAGGAAGACGTCGGTCTGAGGGTAGCTGAGGGGTCGCAGTCTGTCGTAGTCCTCCTGACCTGCAGGGGGAGACACACAAACACTGTGACTGACAGAAAACAACAAAAATCATCCACACGATGTCGTGTTGCTACGACTGTTCCTGTCGCTGCTCCAAGAACTACAAACATTAGGCTGCAGAGTGATTTAGCTATTTTTACCTGCTGTGTCAAACAGTCCCAGAGTGTACGGCTCCCCGCCGATCATCACTGTCACTGCATAGTTATCAAAAACCTAAAAGGGAGGGTGAGGAGAGAGGGGTGAGGAGAGAGGGGTGAGGAGAGAGGGGTGAGGAGGGGAGGCACAGAGGAAGGTAGGAAATAGGAAGTCAAAACTCATCAGAAGGACAAAATGATCTCAGACATTCTTTAAAACAAAACAGGAAGTATTAAAAACTCGACTTTACGAGGCCGGTGAGCGTCCAACGACAGACGCGCTCACGTTCTGTTCTGAACTTTTTTAACGACGCACATTCTCTGAAACTAATTCTGCAACCAAGCAGCCCTTTGAAGAAGTGACAACCAGACAGAAACTTCTTCAGTTTCCAATCTGTGTCTAAAAATGTCCTCTGAAAGTCAAACCAGGACAAAATGAAAGGTTCCACATCATTTCAGCCCCTTCAGTGATGTGAGGACGTTGTTTTCTCTCGCTGAGCTGAAGGCGTGGACACAGAAATCATTAAATTTGGCTCTCAGGGTCAAAACTCAGGCCACATTTCTTTTCTTTTCGTCACCCTGCACATGTCAGAGGTTGGAGGGCTCCAACAAGAACGGACATGAAGCCTTGGAGAAGCTGTTTGTTACGTTCAACAGCACACAGATACTTTGACGCACAGCAGTAATCTTTCATATTTACAAAAACGTCTCCGACATCCCAACGTTTGTGCACATTTCATTAACAGTTGACAGCTTGACACGGCTCCAGGAGAAGTTGTCCTGCCAGATGTTTCTTTTCTTCCAGATGTTTCACTTCTAAAGAATAAGAATATAAATCGCTGTTTATGCCGTGAAGCTTTAAATGATGAGCATGTTCTGGCATCTTATAGACTAAATAATCAATCGATTTAGGCCCTGTTCTGCCGTGTTTGTTGACATTTCTCAGTCACTACGTTCAGGGCGATGACACATCGTCGTTACGCTGCCAGCAGAGTTCTGATCACATGATCGGTTTCACACCAACAACATCAGAACATCTTCTCTGAACAAACCCGAGACGTGGGCAGCGAGTCAGAGGTCTGGAGCCGGGACACTTCTCCAGGTCGGTGTAGGCGTTTGTCTGGTCACGTCTTATTGGCGGCGCCGTCTCCGTGGCAACTGTCAAACTCTCAACTCTTGCTGCTTCACTGTTATATAATCCAAGCTGCATGTGGAGGTAGGTGACACAACCTTTCCTCCAGCAACAGAGAGGTTTGTTTTGTTGCTGTTCAGGTGAACACATGCTCTCAGTTCCCCACTTCCTCCTGTTTCATCACTCTCGTACCTGCAGGCTCGTGCAACAACGAGCAGCGCGGCCTCAACACGCCTGCTAACTCCGCTCTGTGGCTGCTGAAGCGAGCTGGAGCAGGGAGTGTTTTATAGTCGCTGTGCCTGCTTGAATACACAACATGGCTTCGACACGTCGGCCTGCTGCGGTCTGCTGTAGCCTGCGGACACGGTTTTGGTTTTTTAACGAAGCTCCGTATGCAAAGAGAGGTTTCCAGATAAACTGGAGGATGTAGCCTGTAGCAGAGGAAGTTACGGCGAGCAGCACAAACACGGACTCAAGCTGGGTCTGTTTAGTCTGTATTAAAACAGGCAGACTCACAGCAGGTGACTGGAAGCGCTCGTCGTAGGAAACCTGCTGGAATACTGTTCTGGTGCTGACTGAAAAGTGTCTGTGGCATCAAATCTGCGCCTATCAGCAGCTCAGCAGCAAACAAGCACTTTAAGTAGAAGTAGATGGTCTGATTTGCTCTGATGCATTAAATGGCCGCAAGAGCAAAACATCTGGTATAGATAGCTGAAGTCACGCCTCCTCCGCCTTCTCTCAGGGGATCTTATTTCAGAACAAACTTGTCTGGCAGTGAATAAAAAGAGACAAATCATTTCTCCATCCTGTTCAGTCGTGTCATGAATCTCACGGATGATGTTCGTCAGCCAATAAAGTCTAAAGTAACATCAGACTGTGAAAGTACGTCGTTACAAAGACGACACAGCCGACAGTGTCGTGAGTGACGTCGTAGAGCTGCTCACAGAACTGAACCAGAACCAGCTCTCCTTCCACAGAACTGTAGTTTTCATGTAACGAGCCCAGTGAGCGGCCATATTGGTGTCGGTGACGTGTGATGAAGTGAGACGATGTAGCTCACCGACAGTTTAACGCAAAACTACATGAGATTTTACTTTAATCACAACAAACTGACACTTTGATGACTTGGAAAATGTATCTTTTAAATTGACAAACATCATCTGTTTGATTCATGAAATAATTCAACCAGGATGGAGAAAATATTTGTCTGTCTTCATTCACTACCAGACAAAGGTTTTATGAAATAAGGTCCCATGGAGAACACAGGAAGGGGCGTGGCTTCGGCGCTCAATCGACAAAAGAATAATTTGGAAATGTATCAGTGCTAAAAGTCTTTTTAAATCAAATATGTTACAGTGGATTTTAACAACTGTGTTTGTTTTGTTTTTCTAAAACTAAGAGACAAGAACGTAGTCAAGGATGTAACACACACACACACACACACACACACACACACACACACACACACACACACACACACACACACACACACACACACACACACACACACACACACAGGAAGTCGTGCTCGTCAGTTCAAGTAGAGACTGAAACACAGTGTGATACATTGAGGCGAAGTGGAGTCGAGCCGCAGAGACGGACTGAAATACTTCAATAAAATAGAAACCATGCTCATTGTTCACACACACACACACACACACAGACACACACACACACAGACAGAGGTTTGTGACGATGATGTGTTTGGACAGAGCTCAGACTGCAGAAGCTGCTGGAAGCAGACTGATCCCAGCACAGCGGTTGCTGTGGAAAAGAGCTGCGGCTGTATGGAGAAGTGGTCAGTAAGTGCTCGTGTCATTCAATTCACCAACCTGCATTACTGATTTACATTCTGCCCCGTCACTGTGCAACACATGCTGTGTTAAGATGTCCTGTGTTCGGCCTGAAATGACCCGTCTGACACGACACGGCAGATTAACAGTTACAGATGTGACATTAAACGGAGGCGACGTCTGTCTCGACAGATAACTTCCTGCAGGAGACTTCCTCTCTCCTGATTTCTTATTGTGTGATTTTCAGCTGACTGACAGGAAAATGCTCGACACACACACACACACACACACACACACACACACACACACACACACACACAACACAACACAACACAACACAACACAACACAACACAACAAAGATGAAACAGGAAGTTCGTGCATGTTTGCTGGTTTACATCTCACCCCGCAGAAGCTGTTGATGTTTCATACTGAAAGCGACGACCAGAGCGAGCGTGAATGAACCTGCGGTGGGTTTTAAAACGAGCGAGGCGTGATTCTGCAAGGTGTGATCAAAGCCTCATGACAGGACGCACGAGCAGAGCAGATGACGAATCGACACCAACGAGACAGCGACCAAAACAAAGACAAGAAAACACGACTGCATGTCTGCGAGTCCCGAAACCTGGAAATCACTTTGAATCTTTGCACGTCTGGTTCCCTCGTCTGAAAGTCTGAAATAAGATATTTACAAGTTTTGTTCTCCGACATAAAATATATACCTCATTACATGTCCCACAGTTTAATTATAAAGCTCCTCCGGTTGCTAACGAGTGTCTAAATGAGACTACAGAGGTTGTCGGAGACATTAAACGTCCTCACTGCGAACACGGACACTCATCGACTCACTAGCTCGTCTTTACAGGCCGACTTCAGTAGGGCCTATAAAATCTGTTTTATTTTTTCCTGAATTCCGTTTTTCCCGTTTTAATTTTTGGAAATTTCATTTTTTTTACCTTTTACTTTTATTATACTACCTAAAACTGTGTGTTTTTAATGTAAATGACTAAAATGTACACACATTTAATAGAAATTACCTTAAATTTATTGTGGTGACAAACACATTTCCTCAATACTGTACTATACAGTACATTAAAGGGCATCAAAAACATGATTTGACTTCATCATGTCTTCATACAAAAGTATATTTTGTGTTTTTATGGGTTTCGTTTGGGTTTCATTGAATAAAAACATGGTCAGCTCTCAGGCAGATCCAGTAAATGTTTGCATACCAAAATTGTTCTGAAAATTTAAGTTGGAAATATTAAAAATTGCAAAGATGACTAACAAAATGAGAAATTATACTTGTGACGTTATGTCAATAATATACATACAAGTCGTTCGGGAACTGCTCGGCTCTGTACTGAGGGGTTAATGACGAGTTTCTCAGTTTTATCACCGATGGAGCCGGAGCCGTGGACAGCCACATCTCCATGCTTACATTGTTCTGACAGGGAAGCTCAGTCTGTGGAGGAGGCTTGTTGTGCCACCCAGATTTGCTTCCCTCTGTGCAGTTTTCCCCAGACATATGTTCTTCTTCCAAACGAAAACGGCATGTCAGTGAAATTATGTCAAATTCCGCGATATCCCGCTTTAAAATCTAGATTCCGTTTTAACCGGCTAATTCCGCGATCACGGAAATCATAGGGCCCTACTTTACTTACAAACTATTCTAACTTTAACTTTACAACTTGTACATTGATCAGTTTATAGAAAACATATATGGTAATTGCGCAGTAAGACGATCTGTGGTGGTGACGTTTCAATCATGTGACCGTGATGTCGTCAGTTTGTAGCCTAACATTAGCTTCTTACTGCTACAGATTTAAATTACACTCCAAAACTCACAGCAGTGATGTTCATGTGTGAGGTTTATCTTTATGAACAAAACCTGTAAGTATCAAAAACTTGTCTGAAACAATCCAAATTGCAATTCATAAATCCCACAGGCTTGTTTTTAAATACCAAAAAATACCTTTGACTTTCACATAACTGGGATAGCTTACTTAGATTTGGCGGGTAGTTCGTGCCCAGAAGCAGCCAACGATGTTCCTACATCTGCTTACGTTAAATATCGTGTTAGAAAAAGGCAGATAGTTCTGATAATTTCATAGTAAATGGTTAAATATGGTGGCGGGGGGGAGGGAGGTGTGAGCGACTGACAGGAAGAGGGTGATGGAGTTGAGTCAGCACTGTTGGTTCTGCAGCGCTCTGATCAAACTGTGCTGACGAGCGACGGACAGACTGAGAGCACCGATAGAAAACAGTAGAGAATTACTCATCAAAGCAGTCAGCAGTCAGAGAAGCTGCCCATCAATTAGGTATTTTTTAAAAGGTACAGTCCTGCCACTCAACTGTCAGTCAGCTGTTTGCTGTCACAAACCCCCCTAAAAAAGTCAAAGTGTGCAGGATCATCACGCCGAGCATCACATTTTATATCACACTGCAGAACCTGCGAGGAAGCTTCCACATCGCGCTGCTTCAGCATGACACGACACTTCGACACAGTGACTGATCAAACAGGAAGTGTAGGAGACGGACTGCAGAGAGGCTCCGATTCTCTGAGCTGCAGGTACCAGAAAACAAGCAACAGACGCACAAACAATCACACACACACACACACACACGCACAGGGCTGCAATCCTCAGAATCCACCCAAGCAGAAGGCACCAGATCATTTGAGTCGTCGTCGTCACCAACAAACAAACAACAACTTCTGTTTTCCAAGCTGCTGGACTCGTGTCAGAAACAGTAGCAGGGTGTGTTTGATTCCCTCTGAACCCCAAATGTCTCCAAGTAACACATTAAAGGAACAGTTCCAACAGTTGTGTTTTCATTTTCTCTCTTTCTGGAGGTGCTGGTTGGCAGATTGTGACCTCAGGACACAGCCAGGCTAGCTGTTCCCCCTATTTACAGTCTTTATGCTAAGCTAAGCTAATCATCTTGCAGTTTACAGTCAGTGTACAGACATGAGAACACGATTAATCTTCTCATTCAACTTGTTGCAACACTCAAGTTGATTACACAACTTTGTTTTGTGTTTTTGCAATGTAATGTGTCGTGTCATGTTTACTATAAACAGGTTGTTACTAAGAGACAACCTCAATGTATCTGGAGGTTAAACCACAAGTTAGCAGACCTGGAAGTTCATTAATAATCCCTCGTTGAAGAGAGAGAGATTTTAGTTTTGTTGTCAGATCGCTGCTCGTATTAACTGCACAGTCACAGTGTCACTTCCTGTGTGACAGGAAGGAGAAAGTCAAACATGGAGGTGTTGGTGTTGTCGCAGTTACTCACCGTGGGGACGTATTCAGAGGGAAACTTGTTGGTGGTGTACGAGATGAGGAGGCAAGTTTTACCCACAGCGCCATCACCCACCACCACACACTTTATAGTCTGCATCTGAGGAGGAGGAGGAGGAGGAGGAGGAGGAGGAGGAGAAGGAGGAGGAGCAGGAGGAGGAGGAGGAGGAAGGGAGGTGAGGGAGACGGAGAAAGTCGTTGGTTATTGACAGAATCACTGGAACACCTTCTTATTTTTATTTTCGGTCGAAATGCTCCAAGTGGTTCAAAATTAGGTGAGCGAACTGGAACGGAACCAGTTCCATGTGAGTGGAAAAGCCCCAACAAAGATGCTTCAGGTGTTTTACAAGTGACATCTTAAAGGAGCAGTGTGTAATTCTTTTCAGATGTTTACAATATTAACCACTTATTGAACACCCCCATTTTAAGGTTCTTTTTCCAAAAGGACATACCGAAATTAAAAGCATGACAGCTCCCACATACGTTGAGACTCAGGGATGTGCTTGGTACCATTGGAAAGGTAACGCCCTTGAGTTTTTTCTAGAAGTGTAATTGTGATTCTATGACATACTGACACAGAGTTACAGAGGTTGGGAACACAGGTTTTGGTTTCCGTCCAAAAACAAGGGTGTTCCTATGTTGGAACGGTGTTCCTTAAGGGGTTAATGAGGTAATAAAAAAAAACTCAGGAACAACGACAGAATAAACCAGCTGTTCTCAGAGGAAAATAAGGTCCCCAGAACACAGTCTGAAGCTAGAAAAAGGTGGCAGGGTCCGCCAGCATGAAACTGTGTTGTTCTTTCTGATCAGTTTGTTTATTCAGTCAGGAAAAGAGTTTGATTATCCAGTTTGTTTGGGGAGGAAAAAAATCAGTCAATGAGTTTTATAAACCAAGGAAATTACTTTCAACTGAACTGATAATGGGAATAAAACACTACAGTATATATAAATAGTGTTAAAGATAATAATTCTGTCATTTTAAGCTGCTTATTAAATGGTTTCTGTGCCGATTCACCTTGAGAACCACAAAAGTAAGACTTCTGCCCTTTTTGTGTTCTTGTGTGTTTCAGCCACACGTTAACATCCTGCAGCCTTCAGTCTGAGTCTATCAGGTGACAGGTTGAGCGTCCGTGAGCACAAACACTGGCAGCTGTGTGAGGCAACGTGTTTACCACACACTGGCTGGAGATCCTGTGACCATCCAGACGCCGGGCAGCTCACATACCCAGGCTGCCGCTTCATTAAGGGGGACAATGGCAGAAGGGGGACTCTGCAGCCACTTCATCACTGCCTCTTTGTTTGGGCCTTTGGGCAGCTGAACTCTGCTGAGTCAGGCACAAGTTAACTGGTCATCTGCAGGGACCATGACACCGGTTGTGTCTCCATAATTCCTTCCTCAGGAGATGTTCACATGCAGATCATTCTGGATAACGGAGCAACAATGTGTTGTCAGCGCTCTACTGTTTCTTGTACACGCTGCTATCTGCATCCAGTTGATCCTGTTTTGACATCAGCGGCCTTTAGAGATGAAGCAGCTGATTATTTACATGAATGCATCGGTTTATATCTTTACCGTACTGCTCTTCAACTCTGTGACGGTTCATCTTTGATAGAAGCGTCTATGAAAAGATCAACTGATTTGTCTACATACAGCAAGTATGATCATTCTTCCAGGTCATTAAACAAGAGAAAATGACTAATATTTGCTGCCCCTTCTTTTTAAATGTGAGGATTTGCTGCTTTTTTCAGATTATTACTGTATTTTGGAGTTTTGGACTGTTGCTCAGACAACACACGGATGTCTGACAATGTCATATTGGGCTCTGTAGACTCATTTTATAAACTTTACAATAGGAATAACTCATTTAGATAATTGATTCATCGGTTTGAGAAATCTAGAAGATAATAAATCTATGATTTCAGTTTCCTAAAATGCGAATATTTTCGTTTTTTTCCTTGTCTGTGACGGTCAGCTGAAGATGTTTGGAGAGTGGACATTTGAGGACGTCGTCTTTGGCTTTCAGACACGCTGATCGACATTTATCAACAACAGAAAGTAATCAAAAGTTGCAGCACCGTATACAAAGTACAATCAATACAACCATAACTGAACAGATTGATTCATATGAATGAAATTAGCTGTTAGTTGCTGCCTCTTGTCTTGTGGGTAACTTCCTTGAGGGAAGCTGTGTTAAGACCCACAGTGTTTCTGTACGTTCACCACAACAGGAAGAAAAGTATTGATCACAACAAAACTGATGTGGACTTGAAACTTTGACTCAAGTTGATCTTACAAGTTACAAGTTCTGAAATTTGACTTGAACTCGACTCCCCTGAGACTCGACTTCCTCAAGTCTCGTCTTAACTTGAGCTTTGGTGGACAAAGTTCAGTCAAGTGTGAAGTTAAAGGACGACAAACGAGTTGTGGTTTTCACACCGATGATTAATAAGACTCGTCTAAACACAGCAGCTGGCATGTTGTTGGATACAACAGTCAATAATAGATTTAGTGTGTGGTTCATTTAATTAGTCGAACGACAGAATTAAGAATTAATCTGTAACCGTTCTGAATATCTATTCCTCTGATCAGTAATTTCTTCAGGCGACGCACTTTATCTGACTTTTATTCCCTCCTGTGACAAGACTATTCATTTACAACCCAAATTAAATTAAGCTTTGAATTACATTAAAGACACATACACAGCAATTAATCTTTAAGAAGCTATTATCAGCTAATGCTAGTGATTAATGAATTCTAAGTTGAGTAACCATTTAAGCTCTAATTAATTCTCACCTACAGCCCAAAACACTCAAAGCACTCATTATGATAAACAGAGAGAAATGAAAGTAAATGTTCTGTCACAACATGCTTCTTCATAACGATACTAAGAACAAAACTGAGTAACAGATTAATCAATAGAAACAAAAGTCGTGTCTCAAAATTAGAATTGTTTTCTTGATAAATTAATCAATCAACTGTTCAGCAAAACCAGACTGTTGTTTGGACATCGAAGAAATTATGAGCAGGACAATAATTAACAGATATATTATAATTACATACTAAAATATTCTTTACTTGCAGTCTTAATTTTAAAGTTTGTAATGAATTTATATGGAGACACACATTTCTCCTGTAAGACATGAAAATGTTTAGGCTGATAATAAGCCAATAAATACAGCAAATCGATATGTTCAAGCAGCTGTGACCAGAGAATACTAGTGCTTAATCAGTTATCAATCAACTACTCATCCCAGCCGGAAGTTATTCTTACACACAGACCTAAATATTCAAAGTATTCATTATGCAAACAGAAACTAAGTCATTAAAACAAACATTAAATCAACTATCAAAGTTGGATTAAATCAATTTTCTGTCAGGGTTAGTAAATAAGAAACAAAATAAAATCATTCCTTTAATAGAAAGCTACCCGTTATCTCAGTTATTGGGTTAAATGTGACTCTACTAAGTTTTTGAACTATGAATTATTGTATTTTCATACAGTTTTAGTCACTTCCGCATATAAAACGTAGTCAAAAACCTTTGCTAAAGCCTAATTATAGTCTTTTTCCCAGGCCAGCTCGTTAGTCAGCTTGTTTACGCAGAGTTAAAGTTATGACAGGATCATGTTATAACCTGTTGACAGCATTTACTGGCTGCTAAACCTCCATGATGAAAAGTTTGGGCTACTCCTGCGAGGCTAGCTAACGTTAGCTACGTTGAGTCGGTAGCTAGCATGAAGTTACATCCGCCAGACCCGCACCCACAACAAAAATGCCAGTTTTTAATGAGTTTAAATATAATACAACGACTAAACAACACTTTCCAGAGCTAGATGTGTTTTCCACAAGTGGTAAAACTGAGTCATGGAGTTGCTCTGGTTAGCTAAAACAATCACACCGGTAAAAACTTTAGCAGAGATTTCAGAGGCGAGCTAGCAAAGTTAGCTAAAGGAAATCGTTTGTTTTGACAGCTGCCGGTTAGCATAGTTAGCCGTCAGCCGGCTAACAGTCACGGGTCTTACAATGAAAAGAGTCGCTCTAAGGTAAAATGTTGTTTCTGTGCTGGTATTTCAGTATTAATCGGCAGTAAATCGAAGTTAAAGTCAGTGACAGAGACTACCTTGTCTGTTCCCAGCCGCCGGAGTGTTGGTAATGTTGTGTTGCGTTCAGGTGCTTCCCGTAAACCACACCTTCATCCACTGCGGAAGTCGGAAATATGACGTGTGGTGTGTTCATGTTCCTCCAGATATATTGTTGTTAATGTGTGCGATAATTTAGTGATTTCCGGTGTCCGTAATTTTTTAAAATGTTTTACGGGAACTCAGACTTAATATTTATGTTATTAGACCTACTAACTAAAAAATGAATTTAAACAGTCATACTATTCTAACCCTCATGCAACTGTTGATACATGTTATGGTTCTTTTTTATTATTATTTTGGCTGTACTAAAACATATTGCATACATTTTGACAAAAATATTTCGTTTTTTCCTTTTAAATCTGAACCTCAGATCATACAATTTGCCTATAAAACACTGTGTAAATTAGATGTAATATCATATTAAAGCTATTACATGTTACTTTACATATCAAGTGCTATTAAAACCCATTAGAATTTTTTTTTTCTCATCCCACTGTCATTACAGCACAAAATCAAGCATCCCACATTATCGGACTTTCAGTCTGTGGTCCTGGATGAGTTGTTTTTACTATTTTCCACTAGATAGAGCAGTTTATTTTTGCCCCGTGTCCTATAGAGGGTTTTGCTTCATAATAAAATTAAAAAAGACATCTGCATCATGTAAACAAACTGGTATTTAAAGGGTTAAAATCCAGAAAATGAATGAATATTTGGTCAGTATTATCAGGACTGATGTTGGTAGAAAGATGAAACCCATTAAAGTTTAAAATAATATTAATATAGTAGTTTTATGGCAGTTTTTGACATGGAATATGTTTTGCACTGAATGTGGTACATTTGTATTTTTCTTTTATCAGTTGCATGATGATTAATTTAAATGTTTTAACACTTAATAACATAATATCATAACAATCCCCTATATATTTCATATTTGTATCAACAATGGCAGACAAAAAAGGTAATATCAGACCATTTGTTATATGATAAACACGTTCCTGAGCAGGCAAAAGGAAGAAAAGCTAGTAAGTGAACATTGAGCTACAGCTGTTTGTTCCCAAGGTCAAAAACGAGCCTTCACTCTGAAACATAATGCTGCAGCAGATATGATATTTTTATCTAAGCTCTGAAACAAAAACCTCCCTGGGCACAAAGACAGGCGCAGAAAGACAGTTTTCCACATTGAACTTGATGTTATATATATCGAATAGTCCCTGAAGGCATCATCAGGGCTGGTCAGGTCAGCAACATCTGTGAATCCATTTAACATTTAAAGGTTTGATGTATGTTATTGTTAGTTTAAACCAAACATTTGTGTTTATTTGAGTAGATTACCTGTTACTGGCATTAAAAACTACCTTTAATTCTATTTACACATTAAATTAATGAGCTATTTCTGAGAACAAACAACATAAACAGGCATCCAGAGTGTTTCCACCATCATCCTGACTGTGTGGAGGATGACTCAAGACTAAAACATGTGTCGGTGTTTCAGCGACCAGCAGAGGGAGGTGAAGGGCAGAGTGTCGGTGAGTTCAGGGTCACTACATTACCAACAGCACAAAGACATTCTAGATGCTTTAGCACAACCTGAGGGAGACTACACAGCATTTCTTTCCTCTGAGCGCTGTCCTCGCTGAACTCCTCCGTCCTCACGTAGATTAACTGTCAGCACACCGATGTTTGCACACAGATTAAATTCAGTAATTCAGTGATTAACAACAAAATATTTGTAGAAGAAATATTGTTTACATTCAAGATATCCTGTGACTTGTTAATTCAGCCAGAAACGCATGCGGAAATTCAATATATAACTGCAATTGAATGCTTTTGGAGCTTTTAATTGTGATATATTGGATTAATTTAAATCAAGATGAGCCATATTTTGGCTAAACTGGTGGATAGTGTGAGTTAAAAATGGCTTCATCAGGCTGTGAGACTCCTCAGCACTCCTTTTATTAAATACATTGTTTGTTTTTTTGCTGTTAATGTTGCACAAAAGGATTTTACATTTTTTTTTGTGTACCTTGTACGTTGTAAAACTGACTTTACCCGATAAACACGCCTGTGTTTAGATGTATGGAAGTCAACTGGTGACCAAAGAAGACTTTCTCAATTTGTGCTAGTTTGTATCTCGTTTTTATAAGACAGCATGAACAACCAACCACTAATCTACCAGAAGAAAGAAGATGACATGTATCTCGTTCTTGATTCATCGGAGACTTTACTTTACATGAGCAGTCTAGTATCACATTTTGCAGGAATTACTTTTAACACTAATACGTCTGATAGATTCTGTCAGGACTGTATCTAAACGTGTCAATAGAAGATGTCATAGTGTGAGAGTTTATCATGAACAGCCGAGAAGAGTTCAACCACAACAAATCAGTGGAGGTCTATGGAGGGCTGAATGATAAAGGCCCTGTTTATTATCTCTTCAACAGGGTTTGAAAGTGTTTGTTTTGGCCGTGCTGCGCTGCAGGTGAAGGCCGGTCGACCTTCATCGGTAACATGGCAGAAAATGAGATAATTACAATGCAAGGCGCTTCTCCGTTAGCCTCCCCCTCCGGACGGCTCCTCTACTTCTCCTACTTCACAAGCATTTCATCGCACTTTGATCTCTGCTCGCTGCTCTTTCTTCTTCTTCTTCTTGTTTCCCTCTCCCTCCTCTCCTCTCCCTCTCCCTCTCCCTCACCCTCCTCTTCATCTTCTTTGCTTTCTCTCTCTGGATGTGTGTGTGTCTCTATCAGTCGCTCACCCGTGACTAACCAGGGGGATGGATGTCAAGGACGTTGTGCTGCTTGTCTCCCAAAGATAATCCCATTAAACTCAGGAATTTAATTATAGATTATCTCACACACTCACACTCACACACACACACACACATAAAAAATCATCTAGAAACGAGCAGGTGCGCAGAAACACACATCAACGCGCAAAAATACAGGAACTGGTGCACCGTGATGATACTCTCGCCCATGCAGAGATATTTTGTAATACACAAAGGTAACACACAGAGACATGAACACAGACACACACACACACACACACACACACACACACACACACACACACACACACACACACACACAGGCTTCACCCCGTTGCCCTGTCAATGTGTATCAGTATCAGCCTCCAGTCGGCATTAACAACTTCACCAGCCTGTTTTTAGAGCAGCGAGGACACGATTCTGCAGCGAACAAAGGAGGCAAAAGGAATCTCATCTGAAACACAGTTTACTGAAGCTGCTAAACACGCTGAACGTGCAGGATGTTACAGGCACTCTGACAGCAGCTTTACTCCACCTACATCCTCACAATGTCATTGTGATATCAATATTTGTTGCCCTGTCCCTGCAAATTACGGAGTGCTTCTGAGGGAATTAAACATTTTAAGATATGTATCATGTGTTGCGAAATTTCCTAAAATATCATATTTTCATTTTAAGGTCATATCGCTCAGCCATGGTATTCATTATATTAGTAATACTACTGTAATCCAATGAGTCTGGGCTAAAGAGAAATACCTGTTCCTGACATTGACCTACAATCATACATAATAATAGTGTTGTTAGCCGTTGACTTGCTTCTCCATGGGGAACAGTGAGCTAGCCTCCTTTTTAGCTTGTTAGCTCCTAGCTACATGACACATGGTCCTGTATGTTCCCGGGGCTAGGTCGAGGTTTATGAGCAGTTCACAACACAAAAGGAGGATTCATGTCTGTGAACAGATGATTAAACTGTGGATCACTGGACCCTGAAGCGTTGATTTGTTTCGGCTCCTTGCTAACATCTTCCATTTTGTTTCAGTGGCAGTCGTCTCTCAGCAGAAGCAGCTGATCTCCCTGCACAGGTGATTTGTACCTACATTGTCCTACATTTTAAATAACTTCTTAAAACCCACTTTTAGACCTGCTTTTATGTGAAGGCATCTTTCATTCCTTTTCCCTGCTCTTGGTCTTTTTATGTGTTTCTAATTCCTCCTTAGTCTTTTTTCTTATCGTCCTTTTCTGCTTTTATTTATTGTCTTTTATTCTTTTTACAGCTCATAATCTTTTTATCTGTTCTTAATTCCAGTGATGTGAAGCCATCCTTTTATTCCTTTAACCTGTAATGACTCATACAGAATTTTTGTGTTTTGACATTTTCAGTTCTGCTTTCTTGTTTTAACTTCCTCATGTTTGTCTCGTCTGTTGTTGTGTTTATTCTGTGTTATTGTTTCCTGCTTTTGCTTGATCGTCAAATCACTTTGTAAACTCTGTTTTTATTTATCGTTTAGATGGCAACAGAAAGATGAAATACACGGTGATATCGACATAACTGTGGACAGGTTGTGGTGGTTTAACTTCACCAAATAACAGCTGTTCCTAAAAGCTGCTGTCACCTTGAGACAAATATCCCACTTGCTTCATATAATTCGAGGCAAAGCAAAATAAAACACCTCTCTGAAACTGCAAGAAAACAACTTACAAGTCACTCTGTCATGCCAAGTTTTGTCATATTGCTTTGTTAACGTTCAGCAGCTGCAGCTCTGGTGTGGCTTCAGTGTGGACACAGCTGCGGAACGCTGGTTTTGTGCTCTGTTCAGGTGCGTCGACACAAAACCTGGCAACCTCTCTGTGCTGAGTCACCGTGTCCAGTTGCATTTGTCATTTTTATTTATTTTTACTTTTTATTTCTTCACGAATGAACCACAGGAGACGTGTTGATTGATGAGGTGGTTATATTTAAGAGCCAGGCTCGCTGTAGCCCCATGTTTCTCAAGGCTTTATGCTAAGCTAAGCTAACCACTCCCCCCTCCATAACACACAAACATGAAAGTGATATCTGTCTTTCTTATCTCACTATTTGAAAAGAAGTCACATCACAGCATATTTCCAATTAAATGTTTTAAAAACTACAGCCTTTATATTCTTTTGTTGACTTGATGCTAGTTTCCATCTTGCCTCTTTTTGGGCTGTTGGCCATCTTTACTCGAGCACGTTTTTAGTTTTGTGAGTAGAACAATAAATAAATTAACCATCAAGCTTGTAAAAGAAAAAAAGAATCCGAACAGACGTTTAAACACGGCGTCGATGTTACAGGCACTCTGACAGCAGCTTTACTCCACCTACATCTCTCAGCCAGTTACGCAGTGCTTCTGAGGGAATTCAAAATATTAAGATATGTGTCACGATACATCCTAAAATATAGAACGATAAATAAATTAACCATCAAGCTTTTACCTGGATTGACTACAGGTGACGGGCCTAACAAAGTTGGCAGAAAAAAGAATCCGAATATGTTAAAACACGGCGTCGATGTTACAGGAACTCTGACAGCAGCTTTACTCCGCCTACATCCCTACAATGTTGTTATGATGTCAATATTTGTCACTCTGTCCTTGCAGTGCTTCTGAGGGAATTCCAAATAATAAGATACATATCATGTGATGCGATATATCCTAAAAATTTGGACGATAAATGAATTAACCATCAAGCTTGTACCTGGATCAACTACAGGTGACGGGACTAACAAAATCGGCAGAAAAAAATCTGCATAGACGTTAAAACGCGGCTTCGATGTTACAGGAACTCTGACAGCAGCTTTACTCCGCCTACATCCCTACAATGTTGTTATGATGTCAATATTTGTCGCTCTGTCCTTGCAGTGCTTCTGAGGGAGTTCCAAATAATATGATACATATCATGTGTTGCGATATATCCTAAAAATTGGGACAATAAATGAATTAACCATCAAGCTTGTACCTGGATCAACTACAGGTGACGGGACTAACAAAATCAACAGAAAAAAATCTGAATAGACGTTAAAACGCGGCTTAGATGTTACAGGAACTCTGACAGCAGCTTTACTCCGCCTACATCCCTACAATGTTGTTATGATGTCAATATTTGTCGCTCTGTCCTTGCAGTGCTTCTGAGGGAGTTCCAAATAATATGATACATATCATGTGTTGCGATATATATCCTAAAATTGGGACGATAAATGAATTAACCATCAAGCTTGTACCTGGATTGACTACAGGTGACGGGACTAACAAAGTTGGCAGAAAAAAGAATCCGAATACGTTAAAACACGGCGTCTTCTCTTCTTTTAAACGGCTTTCTGCTGCTGCATTGTTTCAGCGCTAACACACAAACACACTCTGGAGGAGCATCATGTCTGAGTGTGGTGCTGGAGGATGGATTATGTAACTGCATATACATCGACTGAACCCCACTGCAGCACCGGAGAGAGACGAGCGGTCCTCCCTTCGTCTATTTTTACCTCCCGTGACGGCCGACGAGCCTCTGCACCCCGTCCTTATCCCTTCATCCCAACCCTCAGTCCGTCTCCTCCTTTTTAATTAACCCTCCTTCTCTCCTCCTCTTCCTCTCTCCATCTCCCCTCTGAGTCATCTCCCCTCCCCCCCTCTGTCACACATCTCACCCCCTCCCTCCCCTCCTGTTTTCCTCTCCCTCCTCCCTCCTCTCTCTCTCTCTCTCTCTCTCTCTCTGCCTCTCCAGTATTTTCTCGGTCGCCCTGAAAGGCAGAGCACACACACACACAGGCGGCAGGTAAAGACAGGAAATCCTCTCTTCCTCTTTTCATCCACACAAGAGACGTTGCAGCCGTTGTTGTTGTTGTTGTTTGTTCTCTCTCTCTCTTAGTATCTGGAGTTGATTGGCTACTGGAAGGATGCAGAATGATGCAGTGTGTGTGTGTGTGTGTGAGACACAAATGATTCAGATGTAGGTGTAACTGCATGTGTGTGTGTGTGTGTGTGTGTGTGATTTTGCTTCATGTAAAATGGCTGTCCTGTGTATGTGTGAGAAGAGACAGGAAATCATGTGTGTGTGTGTGTGTATGTGTGTATGTGTGGGGTTTGGGTGTGTGTATGTGTGAATGTGATGTTGCTTCATGGCTGTCAAATGTTAGTGTGTGTGAAGAGGAAGCAGAAGATGTGTGTGTGTGTGTGTGTGTGTTTGGCAGCAGAGACATTACATGTGTGTACGAGTGGATCCTGCGGTCAAGTGTGTGTGTATGTGTGTGTGTGTGATTTTATTTGCACATATTATCAGTCGCATTTTTGGGAAAATGGCTGTCAAGTGTGTGTGTGTGTTTACAGTATGTGTGTGTGTCTATGTCTAGGTGTGTGTTTTGGCTGCAGAAATATTGTGTGGGTGTTTGTGTGTGTGTGTGCGTGTGTGTGTGATGAGACGAGGCGGTCAATTCCGGTCGAGTGTGTTTGATGGTAGATGTGTTGTTACATGGATGGCACAGCAATGTGTGTGTGTGTATGTGTGTGTGTGTGTTGCCAGCATTAATATTACATGTGTGTACGAGTGGGTCCTGCAGTCATCTGTGTGTGTGTGTGTGTGTGTGTGTGTGTGATTCTGTTGCACATATTTTCAGTTGGATTTCTTGGAAAATGGCTGTCAAGTGTGTGTGTGTGTGTGTGTGTGTGTGTGTATTTACAGTATGTGTGTGTGTTTGTGTGTGTTGCGGCCAGGCGGTCAATTACGGTCGAGTCGTCGGTGTATCCAGTGTGTTTGATGGTGGATGTGCTGTAATATGGATGCCACTCGAGCGTGTGTGTGTTTGTGTGTGTTTGTGTGGGTACAAGTGAACCCGGCAGTCAAGTGTGTTTACAGTATGTGTGTGCTTGTTTTGGTCGCAGAAATATTGTGTGTGTGATTTTGTTGCACAAATTTTCAGGTGGATTACTTGGAAAATGGCTGTCAGGTGTGTGTGTGTGTGTGTGCGTGTGTGTCTGTGTGTGCGATCAGGCAGTCAATCACATCGAGGTCGAGTTCTCGGTATATCAAGTGTGTTAGATGGTGGCTGTTTTATAATGGTGTGTGTGTTTGTGTGTGTGTGTGTGTGTGTGTCCTGCATTCCTCCTCTTTGATTTTTTTGGGGAAAATGGCCGTCAAGTGTGTGTTTGTGTGTTTCATCATGGAGTCAATTATGGTCAAGTGTGTGTGTGTGTGTTTGATGGTTGATGTCAGGTGTGGGAATGTGTGTGTTTGTGTGATATTCGATGTGTATTTATGTGTGTTTTGGCAGCAGGATCGTTGAGTCAATTACGGCTGAGTCCTCGGTATATCGTGTGTGTGTGTTTGTGTGTGTGTGTGTTTGATGTCTGCATCTTTGGCAGTGTGCGTGTGATGTGTGGGTGGATGTGAAGTGTGTGTGTGGTAACTGTGAGATGAAGCTATACGTGTGTGTGTTTGTGTGTGTTTCTGTGTGTGTTTGTTTGTGCAAACCTGGAGAATTATTAGCATGTGTGAGACTGCTCTACTTCCTCTGTGTGTGTGTGTGTGTGTCTGTGCATGTGTGTGTGTGTGCCATGCGTGCACCGATCAGCCTTCTGTTCCTCCTCTTCATCCTCGCTCCTCCTCATCCCTCCATCTCTCCTCTCTTCTGCAGCCAAATAGGGTCATTTAATTATTTATCTCTCTCTCTCTCCTCCTCCCCTCTATGTCTCTCTATCTCGCTCGCCCTGCCTCGTTTTTACTCTCCTCCCTCCTGGCCATTCTCTCTCTCTTTCTCTCTCTGCATATACTTATTTTTAAACCTCTCTTTCCTTCTCCCTCTCTTCCTCTCGTCCTCTTTCCTCTTCCCTCTCTCCATCCATTACCTTTTCTCCTCACGTACATTTATCAGGACTCGTTACGAAAGACTGATTTTTACAATTTTCAGTCCACTGATCTGTTACCGACTCTTTAAATTCTGACACTCGTCGTTCGATCTCACCTAAATTGAAATTAAGTCTGTGGTGATTTATTGAAAATAGCTCAACTTTATAATATTTTTTTAATAGATAATTACTTTCAGATAAGTTATTTCAGGTGTCAAACTAAACGAAACACTAAGTCTGTTTGAGGTGAGCGATGTGAAACTCTCGTCAGTGCAAAGAAAGAACAGAAGAACGTCATTACTAAAATGTGTATATTTGTTTATAAATAAGAGACTCAGAGGTTCAAGTTAACGTGCAGAATAATGTAGAAGAGAAGAGAAAGAGAAGTGAACGATTATTCTTTTATTGCTGACTAATCTGTTGGTTATTTTCTCGATTGATATATTAGTTTGTTCAATAAAATGTCAGAAAGTGGTGAAAAATGTTGATTAATATCTAAGAAAGCCTGAGATGTCCTCATCAAACGTCCACAACACAAAGATAATTCAGTTTATTTTGTCATCGTGGAGGAATAAAAATTAAAGTATTCAAATTTAAGAAGCTAGAATCAGATAATTTTGACTTTTTCTCCTTTAATAATCTCTCAAACTCATCAATCAACAATCAAAGTAGTTCCAGTGGAGTTGACTTGAGTTTACTTTTGAATTCCTGATCAATTTGTGATGATGCAGTTGAAGTAATTCATCAATTATGAAGCCATTGTTTGAACCCAAATGCTCCATAAATAACATAAATCTGTAGAAGTGTTAAATAGATATAATTTAAAGGAAACTGCACAAGGGGATTATTAATTTGCGAGCTATTTATTACTGACGTGTGTTTAAAATTCAGGCCATGACTTTGACTTCAAGCTGTTTTCTATACAGTTGCAACTCGCTGCATCTTTTGTTCGAACTTCCTCATTAGGAAAATGTCCACGTCTGCAAGCTTTCTCTGTAAAACATGGATAATCTCTTTGATGTATAGTTAACAGCATAGTTAACTGAAAAGCCATTGTGAAGCACGGTTAAAACTTAAAATGGGCAAAGAGGTGGAGTGTGTTGGAGCTGAGGCCGACAGAAGGAAGCCTGGTTGCTGACAGGTAGCCGCTAACAGCTGCTTAAAACGCCTACACTCTTAATTATGCATAACAGTCAGGGTTCATATCATTTGAATTAATGAAAAAATATAAAAAAAATTAGCAACTCTTCTGTGGTGAATTTAATATCCAACGTCCAGTGACATTTTCTAGAATAAAGGCATCAAAACTCCTCAGTTAGGTTTAGGAAAAGAAGACAGTTTGCTTATAAAATTGTTGTTCTGCACCTCTGCGTTGGCTTCATCGGCTCAAATCTCCGAGCTGAGGTTACCCTGATTACCATCACCAGTGTTTTTATTCTTCTGTAAAATCACACTCACATTGAGATAAACTGATCTTAGTATCTAAAATCTGTAAAATGCCTCTTTAATCTTTAAGAGATTCAGCATCTCTACACATCGTTTATCTACGGCCGGATGATTTTCTGTTTCCTGCGTCCTCAGAGAGACTGTAAACATAATGATTACACCTCCGCCGTCCTCCCCGTCCTCTCCTTGCGTGCCTCCATCCCTCTCTCTCTCTCTCTCACCTCATTCATTCTCTCCCTGGCTCGCTCGCCCACTCACGTGTTTTTTTTCTAGCGCTGGTATATTTTCTGCTGAGCACTGCAGTCTCTGGTAGGTGTGGTGTGGTGCGTTCATGGGTGTCCTCCCTCTCTGCTGCTGCTGCTGCTGCTGCTGTAGAGCTTACGTAACTCACAGCACCAACAGAGCGAGAGACAGGCAGAGATGGAGAAAGAGAGAGAGAGAGGAGAGAGGGATGGAGATGGAGATGAGGAGATAAAGTCACTGAGGTGGTGACAGATTGGATAAGAGGAGCATGTGTTTTATGGATACGAGATGAAAAATGTGCAGCTGATGTCGAGAGACCGTTTGCTGGTGTCCTGCGTTCATGACTGACATTCAAACAGCTGGAGGTGGAAGAAGTGTTCATCCATGACTGAAGTAACCGACGCCAACGCTGAAAAAAAAGCTGCACTTGAACACACCACAAACACAACAGCTGACGGCCAACTCGCTCGAACTCCTCGAGAGAAGCTATCGCGTCACACCACCAGGTGGCGCTAGCTTGTGTTTGTCGTTCGTATTCAAAAACTGTAAAACTAGATGTACAAAGTGGTGTTTGCCATCATTTTCACACCATTCTTACTAATACAGACACCTCCAATCTGATAAAATGCTGAAAATGTTACCGGTGAAGAGGCGGAGGCGAAATCATTGATACGAAATCAAAACAATCGTCCTACGTCATCACGATATGTTCGACTGAAGAACACAAAATACTCCGAAAGAGTGCAGGAATTATGTACTATGCACAATTTAGATATCAATATTAAGCAGCAGTTTATTGATATTTATATTTTATCACATGAAATATATTTTTAGTTTTGGTTAGGCTACGTAACATTTTTACTGTCGAAGCGCTCGTTTTGTTGCTCTGAGGAGCGGAAACAAGAAAAACTGCAGAATTTCTGATGTAGAAACGGTTCGTGCGTCGTGTTTCCTGCTGCTCCACCCTCAGGAGGAACTCATCTGCAGTACTCTAGGGTGGGGCTTCAAAAACAGCAACAAGAAAGAGAGAGAGAGAGAGAAAAAACCCTATAAAATTAATATAGGCCAGTAGAGAAATTCACCCACGCATCAATCCCCTCGACTGTGTGTGGAAGTTTCTGTATGCGGGCGGCGAGTCAGCCACCTTATCTGCTGTTTTTTTCTTTTGCTGAGTACCATTTATACATTCTGCTGACACTTTTATCCCTCTGTGACTTACAACGAGCGCAAGAACTGAATAAGCATAAATTTGTAGGTCGCCGGCGTTGTAATCGACCAACGAGCGAGGAGAGGCGAACAAGGTTTCCTGAGTCGCTCTGGAAGCATCACGTACAATGGAGGAGTGCTGAGCGAAGGAGTCAGAGGACGGAGAGTGGAGAGGGAGGAAAGACGAGGAGGAGGAGGAGTAATGTGATTTTCGTGGCAGGTTAAAAGCAACGCAGCGGGAGATTTATGTCCCAGAGGAAGAGACGAGAGGTGGCAGAGAGACGAGTGAAGGAAATGAAATGTGGAACGTTTAATGTCTTCAGGAAGGTGAAGGTGTCGTGAGTCAGAGAAACAACAGAGAGGGAGAATAAAAACATCATATATTACACAGAGTTTTAATAAGTTTTACAATGTTTATCAGAAGGAACAATCTTATATTTACATAAGACCACTACTACTTCTTATCAGTCTAGATTGTTTTGGTGTGAGTCGCCAAATCTTGGAGGTATCGGCCGTTGAGATGTCTGATATGCTCTGATTTGATGATGGTATCACAGCTCTCATATTTCAGTTTTCTTTGCCCCACATAATTGTTGTAGAGGGTGCCAGCATTAATTAAAACAAGTGACATCACGAGGCACCTTAGTAGAAGAGGTTTACATACTTTAATTATCAAAAAACACGTAATTTGTGGAATGTAGCCAATCAGAGGTAGAGTAGGGCGGGGTCATACCGAGCAAGGTAGTGTGATCTAAAATAGCTGTTACAGAAGTGACAGGAGTGTATTTATTTTATAATAAATACATAAATATATATATTTGTATAATGCCCTGACACATAGAAGTTCAGCAAAGCCCCTTAAATTGTGCATAAATTTCACCTTTGTCACTTTAAAAGCTAATTTTCAAGTCCAGATGGTCTCAGATTGTTGTTCCGTTCCGTTCCGTTTTCTTTTCCGCTTATCCGTGAGGGTCGCGGGCAGATTGTTGTTAAAATACTAAAGTGTTAACTGCCATTCAGAGGCAGAGTAGGGCGGGGTCATACCGAGCAAGGTAGTGTGATCTAAAATAACGCTGTTACAGAAGTAGAAACTGTATGTCTGCTGACTGACTGGAGTGTATTTATTTTATAATAAATACATAAATATATATATTTATATTACGCCTTTTACATTTTGACAAAGATACGTTTGGTGCAAGGAGTTGCTACCTTTAGCATGGACTTTTTCAAAATGCTACAAAATAAAGGAAACACAAAACCCCAAATGGTGTAATCAGACCTCTTTGATGCATGACAGTGGAACTGTTCCATCAATAACTTGCAGCTGAACTTGTAACTCAAAATGGAAAAAGAAATCAACCTTTAAATCATCGTACCATCAGATTGCAGAGAAGATGTGTCTCCGGGCGCTGACACACCCTCTACTATGAACCTCTGCTGCCTCAGTACAGTGACAGTTTTCTGCACGCTAGCAGCGAGCCGGATTTAGCTCCTCACAGATCGATAAAGTATTCATACGGTACGGAGACGAGGACGAGGCATAAAAGACCTTTTTTTTCTGACATATCGTTGCAGTGCTGCGTGCCTGGAATATCAATGAGGGCGAAGAGGGGAAAACACCCACACAAGAGATTAACACAGATGATAAGAGAAATGACAATATGATGGAGCTCCTGGTGTTTCGGAGACTCGGTTCGTGTCCGTTAATGATGCCAGGGCGATGGAAAAATTTAAAATACATCAAACAGAATTAATGCCGTTTTAATCTTGTGATGTGGAGCAGTTCAGTCCCCGACAGAACAAGAGGAACACGTCCTTTCATGTTGATAATTATAAGTGAGACTGACAAAGGGCTGGACAGTGGAATGACTTTTTTGTTTTGGACATCAAGCAGCAGCACACAGTCGCTCTTTAATTTAAATCCATATCTGATTTCTGGTCCTGAGATCAAACCCGACCTGAATGTGTCGTCACGTCACGCAGCGGTTCAGAAATGTGTTTCACCAGCTCTTTAAAAATACATCAGTAAGTTTGAGTTTTAACTCCCTCTTAAACCGGCAGTAGATACGTTTTATGATTTAACTCATATAAAGTAAATTTTGACCGGGGATTTAAACACATCACCAGTGTCACCGATTAAAATCACCAGGGAGAATGAAGCCATGCTGGCAGCCTGGCACCATTTCTGTCTGCTTTCACATGTACATTATCGACAAAATGAATCAATAAACTCATGTATTGTCCTGTTTTGTTGATAGTTGATACTCTGAGGCGAACAGAAAGTGATCGTTTTAAACTTTAAGTCATTAGTAGCCAGCTAGCTCACCTTCAGACGGGCGATTTTCCAATTGCTGTAAAGATTTTAGTCGTGTGTAAATCTATTTCCTGGAGTCGTCTATGTAAACAGGAAGTTACTCTGCCATCACAAGCTGTAATAATAACAGTTTTAGGGAACGAAACGTCACATTTTACTTAAATTATAATTCAGTTGTGAATGAAAGTTTGACTAAAATTCCCAAATCTGTGTTCCAGAGGCAGAAGTGTTTATCCAGTTCATGAAATCTGATTATGCTAATGAAGTTTACGGGGCGTTTTAATCTTTTTCCAGTTTACGTGATGATTAAATAAGATTTTGATAAAGTCTGTCGGTTGGCTTCGTTAGCTAATAGCACAGGAGAAAAATCCTCATTTTGTGGCTGACTGAAGTTTATTCATTGAAGTTTATAAAAAACTTGTTACGTAAGAGGTTGTTCACTCTTGTGATCACAGACGTTGATCTTTAAATAAATTCCGAAGCTGTTCTCTGAATAGATGTCCAAATAAATGATAAATATAGCGAAGGGCATCTTACGTTAGCGTGTTACACATCCAATTTTAGTGACGAGAAACTGTTAAAGTTCGGAGACGACAGTTCCAGAGAGGTCTGAACTGAGGGAAGGTTGGAGCAGAAACATGAAAACGCAGCTTGGTGCCACACAGAACTGTATAAAGGCGACATATAATCCTGTAAATGCTGTTCGCTCCTCTGTGAGGGATTTCTGCCTGCACGACTGGTGCAGCCGTGCACTAACCTACTTAGGGCGAATGCTCAGATGGCAACCGGAGATGCATCTTTCCTGCGTTAGCGCTGCAGGATTTTCCGAGCCGAGTCTCCCGGGAGAGAAGACGCAACATCGGTAAACAGCAGTGATTTAAAATAGAAGCTGCAGTGACTGTGAGGCGGCGCCAGGGTCGGACTGATTTCTGAAACGCACCTGCGAAACCTCTCGTCTTTTCTTTTTCTTTGTTTAACCGGGTAAAAGTCTCTGAGAGTGCAGAGAGGATATCTGGTGTCTGTTAGTCCTGAGGTCATCAGAGCAGGATGCTGATGTTCTAGCTGATTATTCCCAGCTGACTGAACGAGGAAACAGCATTTTGTTGATTAAACCATCATTAATGCAGCACATGTCTTGTTTAAAGGGCAACTCCACCAATTTCAGTGTGCTCACAGGTCTTGGGGAGTGAAGCTGCATGTGTGAGAAATGTAGTAGAAAGTCTTTTTGTGGCTCCAGAGAAAGCTGCGAATAATCTGATGATGTCACTCAGTGGCTGAGATGCATTGTGGGTAATGTGGGCACCAAAAGCAGTCAAGAGCACTCATTGCTGAGGATTTCAGTTGAGCAGGTGATCCTTCGTCAGACAGACGATCAACAAAGCCCCTTAAATTGAGCCATAAATTTCACCTTTGTCACTTTAAAAGCTCATTTTCAAGTCGAGGCGGTCTCAGTTTGTTGTAAAGATACTAAAGTGTCGTTTTTACATCGTCAACACAACAAGTATTTTTTAAAAAGCTGAAAATCATAACAATTCTGGTCATATTGTCAGCAGAAATCATGTGAAAAGAGTTAGTCAGTTTTGTGAGGTTGGAGGTTTTGGTTATGCTGGCTGTGTCGTCTTTTTTCTTACGTTTGTTCACAGTCTTATTTTTCAGCAGTTCAATGATGAACTGCGACTTTCTTGAGTTGAAAAATTATCTTTTAAACTCACAACAGACAAGAATATCTCTCGACATTCAACGCTGTACAAATTCTTTCTGAAATGAGATCATGTGAGGGTTCACAGGAAGCGGAGGGACGTCGCCGCGTTGTGTCCTGAATGTGTCCTGAGCTCGTTCACACCTGCACTCACAGCTCTCCACTTTGTGATGTGATCATCTCGGGCGTTAATGTCAGGAGGTGTAATGAAAACGCGATGTATAGCACAAAGCATGCACATATATCCTGCTACGACACGCTAGTTTCGGTTGTTAGTGTAAAATCAGGCAGATTTCAGCCTGGATGAAAGTGAACAGATGCATAATTTACTGTTTTACTGCGACCTGCAGTGTGTGTGTGTGTGTGTGTGTGTGTGAGCTTTGATTTTCATGGTGAATCTGACGTTGTGTATCGGCTCCCCTGACAGGTCGTTACGTGTGTGTGTACAATCTTTTTACCCGTCTGAGATCTCTACGTTACTCTTCTCTCCATCATAACTGTCAAAGATGCAGCGTGTCTTCCGAGGCGCTCCTAACGAAGCCTCTTCTCCTCTCCGTGTCTCTCAGGATGTCGATCGTCAGCATCGTTGCCAGGGAGATCTTGGACTCCCGGGGAAACCCCACTGTGGAAGTGGACCTTCGCACGGAGAAAGGTGAGCGCCGCAGAGGAATGAAAAACAACATGATGTTCCCCCCCGCGATGATGTCTGCTCAGATTCATCTTGTCAGGAAAGCGTTAAGAAAGCTCGACGGAGCAACAGCATCTTTAAATCGTTCCTGACATCAGACGACCTTCATTCGACCTCCGTCCAGATCAATCAGCTCTCGGTTGAGAGTAGATCGAGGGTTAGAGTTGTCTTGTAAACTGAAGATAGGCAGTAAAAAGGATGCTTTCATAATCCCAAATCAAGTGTCATTAAATTGAAATGATGAATAAAGTTACAATCACATTCTGGGAAAAAGCATTCTTACAAAATCCAGATGTTTGAGTCACGTAAAGTCACAAATACATGATGCTATGATGACTTCTACGTCACGTTTTACGAGGTGATACTGTGTTGACATGGTGCGTATTCCTAAATATACTTGTTTTAAAATGACCAAAACCTAATAAATATATATAACAAAGCATCTGCAGGGAAATTTAACAAAACTTATACAGTCTATAATGTGGATGTTACATACAGAAAAAACAGAGGGATACATACACCATTGAACAACCTGCAGGACATTATCTGAACCAATATCTGTCCTCGTAATGGACCCGGGTCAATCCTGAAACGGGCCTGACAGACTGGACCTTGTTACTAAAAGACTAAAATTGGTGAGATGCAGCTGTATTTATTATTTGTTATTATTATTATCATAAAACTATTTACAGAGCTCAGAATTAATCTTCAGATCACAAGCGAAAGAAAACTATTTACAGCTGCCCAGTGACAACTTTTCCTTCATCCCAAGTTCGGATATTGACACGTTTTACTAAAACAACTAATATTTTCTTTACGTTCTGACTGACTGTGAGGCTACTTCAACAATTTCATATTACAAAGAAAGCAATCAGTCATTAATCCTCCCAAAGAATTACACACCAGCCTAATTTACCATTTCTGATTTTGGCTACTTTGGAGTAAAATCCAGGACTTTCTTCTCTTGCATCGTTAAGCTAATTGAAAACATGGCTGACAATGAGCCTCGTGATTAGCGTTAGCTTGATTCCATAGACATGATTTCTAGATGAGCTAACGTCATTAATACAATTTAAAGTGACTACGAGGAACTTTTAAGTGTTTATCAAACAGTCTGTGATTCCTCTGATGATTATAAAGGACCCGTCACAGCAAACGAGACCATCAGCGGACAGACTGCTGTCTTTATTAACGCCTGTTCTCGGGTCCGATCGCATATATCACGTACAAATACTCACCAACAAAGATCGTTACAACGGCAGGCGCTGCTAATGTCTAAAGGGGGCGCTAATACTTAAAACAACACTGGAAAGAGTTAAAGGCTTATTAAATATGCATCCGTATTAATCTATATAATGAACAGTTCTGGTTAAACAGCAGTGAGTAAAGTAAACACTTGTAAACGTGGCTGCAGTTTGTTTTTCTCACAGATTTAGTTTTATTTCACTGAATCATCAGAATCCTCTGCACAGTTCTCCAGAATCTTTTGGCAGGTAGCACCGCGGGTCGCCTCTCCTCCTCCTCCTCTGAGTAACACCCAACACGGTGACACCTTCAGATGGAAGCTGAGAGTCGTCGCCATGTTTCCCTGTAGCACTTAAACTTGGCCACGCGAGTTGTTTGCAAACAGTTTTTTAGTCATCCCCCCTCCGAGCTCCGCTTCGTCTTAGAGCTGAATTTCTGCCCAAAGATCATTATCGTCCACGGGGAGTTTTTTACTTCTGGCTCACTCTCAGAAACGCACGAGGTGAAATGTAGTTGTTGTTGTTGTGCATGTGTAGATGTGTGTATATGATTAATCAATTAAAGGATGCTGGCAGTCATGCGTCTGCTGAGTGGGTTCCTCCTACCAGCTTTCTTTATTATCTTTTATTAATGTCACAATCACAGTCCCGCTCCAAACAGAAGTCAGCAGATTTAAAACTGTCCCTTAATGTCATTTAAATCTTTAATTCTTTGTCTTCTCTGTGTTCGATGTTCAGGTCTGTTCAGGGCTGCGGTGCCCAGCGGAGCATCCACAGGGATCTACGAGGCTTTGGAGCTCCGAGATGGAGACAAGAGTCGCTACAAGGGCAAAGGTACAGAGTTGTGTCATCTGCGTATTTACAAATATGAACATTTTCAGCTACGACGGCACGATATTCAGCTGAATGCTAACAAACGTATATGTTGTTTTCTCTCGGTTACGACCTTTAAAATGTACCCAAGTTCAACTTTTACTGTCCGGTGCAGCAGTGACCTATCAAAGCTGGTGGGCCAGAGGCTAACGGGGAATGCTAACACAATTTTTGGTGCTTTTCTTGGTGGAAGTCACGCCACATAGCCGCCTATGTTCTTGTCTGTTCTGACTCTGGGTTGTTTTGTTGCATGTCATGCCTCCTTCCTGACCCGACAGCCTGTCAGCCTCAAGATATCAGACCAGACAGACCCTCAAGACTGAAATGCCAAAGAAATAATCCAAAAAACTAAAAGTTACTGTATCTACTGAGGCTCCTGGACCAAAGGCTAACGTAGCCACAAGCTCTTTGCTGAAGGCTGACGTAGACGTAAAGCAACATTGTCAACCAGTAGAGTTGTGTTTGTGTTTGTGTCCTCTCGATGAAGTGAAGTTTAAAAATGGTCTTTAGTGGCGAGATCTTCTATTTTTCCTCACCGGCTAGCTGCTAGCTGCTAGCTGCTAGCTTTGTCTGCTGTTTGTCTTTCAGACACGACATTAACATCCATCTTATAAGTCTATGCAAGAACACAATGATGTATAAAGCTAAGAAAGTGCAAAACTTTTCTTTTAACAGAGCTGAAAACAGTTGTGAGAGGCAGTCTTCAAGCTGCAGCTGTGTCCGATACTTCTGCAGGATTTTAGTTTCCCTTCTTCTGATTCAACTCTCGTCTCTTCCAGGTGTGTTGAAGGCAGTCGGGCACATCAACGATACTCTGGGACCGGCACTCATAGCCTCTGTAAGTCACTGAACTGTTGTCATTAGCTTTATCTAAGTACACAACGCCTGACTGGTGTTCTGCATGAATTTAGCTAACCTGATGCTCTTGTTTTTGTCAAAAACACAACTTTTGGGGATTTGAAGGTTGTAACAAGTTTACAAAAAGTGATGTGAGTTAAACTGGATAGAACATTTCACCACATTTGTATTTTTCTGGCTTCGGTAATGTAGAAGTCAAGGTTACGAACTCCGTCTCCACAGTCTGTGCTCAGATTGAATCAGTCGGTGAAGCTGAAAAAAAAAAAAAAGGCAATTTTGTGACTTTAAATGTGAACAAATTGGACCTTGACCAGCAGGTGGAACTCACTCGATCGATGTGCGGATGATTATCACATCTGGACTGAACGACCGGAAGCTGTGAGAATAAGATAAAGACTTCGGTTATCAGTGATGCTGAAGAAAAGTGTGTGTGTGTGTGTGTGCGACAGAATGATTCAGATATCTGCAGCAGTGCAGTCTGGGTAATCTCATCCAGCAGCAGATGTTTTGCCGGGAAATGAATTTCAGCGATCAGTCAGGCGGGAAACAAAAAAACAGACGAGCAGCTCGAGCTTCCTGAACATGACATTAGAGACGGATCGGTCCTGAGCTCACACTCCAACAGAACTCTGATTTCTGGAGATGAATAAACAAATTAAAGACAATGAATCTTCGCTGTGTGTCCGCAGGGCATCAGCGTGGTGGAGCAGGAGCAGCTAGACAACATGATGATCGAGATGGACGGAACAGAAAACAAATGTGAGTCCAAAACGAGACGTGACGACCCAAAAACAAACCTCCTCGTTCCAGCAGCTCAGACTCTCATGAAGTCCAAATGTTTTCACCACGTCAGTCACAACCCGAGGCATAAAAAAACAGACGGAGCGAACAGATCGCTGCTCCTCGATAGATAAACGCTCTGTTTGTTTATTTTAATCTACGATCAGGCCGACGAGTCGTTTCAGGCAGAGAGAGGAATGAAATGAATCAGCCACACAGAAGAAACCTGATGGTGTTGTGAACAGATTTTAATTTACTTTTTGTCCGCGCAGCAACATATCGAGGTTATCTCCTCGCACAGAGTTCATTCCTCAACTCATACTGTTGTGTAAGATTTGGAAAATAGAGAAGTTTGGTAACTTAAAGATCCTATTTGTAAGATTCTCGATCCCAACTTGCAGCTTGCAGATACCGTCTTACAAATCCTGAAACCGGACAAATATTTAACGAGACTCATAAATAAACTATCTTAAAAATAAGATATTTAATCTAAACTACCAACAAAATGCAGCTACGATATCATTAGTAAGTTCTTTGAATACTTACTTACAAACTGTTTAATGACTATAAAAGTCGTTCCTCTCATTAAGACGACTAAAATCCTTTCAACAAGTTTGTGATGGTTGGAGAATTTAAATCCATCACCTACAGGGGGGAAATGTGAAGGGTATTTAAATATGTATACATGTAAAAAATTACAATATATAGATTATAGATAAAAATACAGAACTTTTGGGTTAAAACTCGTTTGTTTTGGTCAAAATTATTATTTTATTTAAATTAAAAAAGTAAGAATTAAGTTTATTATCTATATTATAAGGGGCGAGGACAGCAGATCAGCCACAGCCGAGTTATTTAGTTTTTTACACATTGAATTAGTTACATTTTATTTAGATGTATCAATTCTGTATATTGTCAATTAAACTGATAAATAAATAAATTAACTACCTGGAGAACAAACACATAAGATAAATGTTAAAACTGAACCTGAACCTTGTCTCCTCCCCATTAAATGAAATCTGCATTATAATGAAGTTTAAATTAAACTGGAATTAAAAAAAGACAAACTGAGTTTGTTATTTTCTCACCTGTGTTTGTCCCCACAGCTCAGTTCGGGGCGAACGCCATCCTGGGCGTGTCTCTCGCCATCTGTAAGGCCGGAGCAGCAGAGACAGAAGTCCCGCTGTACCGTCACATAGCCGACCTGGCCGGAAACACAGAGCTGGTGCTGCCGGTTCCTGTAAGACTCAAACTCACACTGCACCACACCTGCACAGCTGCACACCTGCACAGCTGCACACCTTCACACCTTCACACTTTCACAGCTGCACACCTTCACAGCTGCACACCTGCACAGCTGCACACCTTCACACCTGCACACCTAAACACCTTCACAGCTGCACACCTTCACAGCTGCACACCTGCACAGCTGCACACCTGCACAGCTGCACACCTTCACACCTTCACAGCTGCACACCTGCACACCTTCACAGCTGCATACCTGAACACCTGCACAGCTGCACACCTGAACACCTTCATACTTTCACAGCTGCACACCTGCACACCTTCACAGCTGCATACCTGAACACCTGCACAGCTGCACACCTGAACACCTTCATACTTTCACACCTGCACACCTAAACACCTTCACACTTTCACAGCTGCACACCTGCACAGCTGCACACCTTCACAGCTGCACACCTTCACAGCTGCACACCTTCACACCTTCACAGCTGCACACCTTCACACCTTCACACCTGCACACCTGAACACCTTCACACCTTCACAGCTGCACACCTTCACACCTTCACACCTTCACACCTGCACACCTGAACACCTTCACACCTTCACAGCTGCACACCTGCACACCTGCAGCTGCAAAACCTTCACGGTGACGGTGTACAACATGACGGCGTTCACACACTGATGAATACACTCCTGGACAGTTTCCTGTCTGACAAACAGGACCTTAATGAGACCACTGAGGGTGTAACTTTGTTTCATCAGGACGAGCTGCTGATCTGACAAACAATAACATCTGCACAGAGACTGTGATTATCATTTAGCTTTAGATTGAAAACTTTAGTTTTGTTACATTAACATATTTGATGATTTCATGTTTGAACTGTGACAAAATCTGGAATCATGACGTCACACAGAGTGTTTTACATGTGAACTACAGGTTTTTAAGCTGCTAAAACTTCTTCTCTCCTTGTTTCTTCTTCTCTCTCCTCTTCTTGTTTCCTCTCCTCTTCTTCTGTTCTCTCCTTGTTTCCTCTCCTCTTCTTCTGTCCTCTCCTTGTTTCCTCTGCTCTTCTTCTGTCCTCCCCTTGTTTCCTCTTCTCTCTCCTCTTCTTGTTTCCTCTCCTCTTCTTTTGTCCTCTCCTTGTTTCTTCTCCTCTTCTTCTGTCCTCTCCTTGTTTCCTCTCCTCTTCTTTTGTCCTCTCCTTGTTTCCTCTCCTCTTCTTTTGTCCTCCCCTTGTTTCCTCTCCTCTCCTCTCCTCTCCTCTCCTCTCCTCTCTCCTCTCCTCGTCTCCTCTCCTCTCTCCTCTCCTCTCTCCTCCCCTTGTTTCCTCTCCTCTCCTCTCTTCTTTGTTTCCTCTCCTCTCCTCTATCCTCTCCTCGTCTCCTCTCCTCTGCAGGCCTTTAATGTGATAAATGGAGGTTCCCATGCAGGTAACAAACTGGCCATGCAGGAGTTCATGGTCCTTCCTGTAGGCGCCGAATCTTTCAAGTAAGAATCAATCTCCTAAACAAGTTAACATTTTGTCTTTCTGTCCTCCTGCTGATGTTGGTCTCTGCCACCTTGTCTTTCTGTCCTCCTGCTGATGTTGGTCTCTGCCACCTTGTCCCTCTCTGTCTCTCTGATGGCGTCCTCCTCCGTCGGTCCGACTCTCAGGGAGGCGTTGAGGATAGGAGCAGAGCTGTACCACACGCTGAAGGGGGTGATCCAGGAGAAGTACGGCCAGGACGCCACCAACGTGGGAGACGAGGGAGGATTCGCTCCCAACATCCTGGAGAACAGTGAGGGTGAGGAAGAGGAGGAAGATTCTCATCTCGGATCCTTCATAACTGTTTTTATTCTCGCCTGAGGTAGTTTATGAGTTCATGTGTTTAGAAACACTTCCTGAAGAAGAGGTTCAAACGTTTACACCACATGACTGATCAGGTGTTTCTGCTCTGAGGGAGGAAGAACTCATGTATCACTTGTACAACTTAGATGACAACTTCTTCTTATGATTCTTCTTCTTTTTTTCTTTCTTCTTCTTTTCCTTCCGCTTCTCCTTCTTCTTCTTATTTTCCTTCCACTTCTTCTTCTTCTTCTTCTTTTTTGTTCTTCTTCTTCATCAGATGACAACACAACTAGTGTACTTTGCTGCTGTGGCTTTGATTGTTGTTCAGTTGTATTAGCCTTTATTAAAATTAATAAAACTATTTTCAACTTTTTATTAAAATATTTATTAGATTATTGTTGCCTGTGAGCGTCTGGAGGAGTCTTCAGGCCTCAGTTGTGTCTGCAGCTGTTTATAGCCTGAGAGACGAAGCTCAGGACACAAAAGTAAACAACTGATGATTATTTCGATCTTCTGTTTCTCACCTCACGTCTCCTCTCCGCCTCCTCAGCTCTGGACCTGCTGCAGACGGCCATCGAGAAGGCCGGCTTCACGGACAAGGTGGTGGTCGGGATGGACGTGGCCGCCTCAGAGTTTTACCGCGACGGGAAGTACGACCTGGACTTCAAATCCCCACCGGATCCAGAGAGACACATCTCTGGAGAGGAGCTGGCCGACATCTACCAGGGCTTCGTCAACAACTACCCAGGTGGACGACATTTTAGTTGATCTTTTGATGTTGAGACAAATTATCTTTCATTAACTTTTCACCTCTGCTCTCCCCGTGGCAGTGGTGTCCATCGAGGACCCGTTCGACCAGGACGACTGGGAGGCCTGGTCCCGTCTGACGGCTCAGGTGGGGATCCAGGTCGTTGGAGACGACCTGACGGTGACCAACCCGAAGAGGATAGAGAAAGCTGCCGAGGAGCGAGCCTGCAACTGCCTGCTGCTCAAAGTCAACCAGATCGGCTCCGTCACCGAGGCCATACAGGCGTACGTCTGCTTTATTTACATAAACATGACTGAAGGTGGATGAACAGTCCGATGTTCAGCGGCTGCTCTTTAGTTTACGTTACATAGTCTGAAGAAAAAGAAACAAATATGGCCGCCTCGGGCAGGACAGTGAACTTGGATGGGCCACAGAAGGTCGTCCATCTCAGCTGAGACGACAGAGACGCCTACAGGGACACACAGAGACACAGCTGTTCTGCTACTGGGCACAGATGTGGAAACACACACACACACACACACACACACACACACACACACACACACACAGTCAGCATGTTGTCAGTCACATCACTCATTACCTGTCAGCCATGTTGACCTTGTGCCAGAGAAGACAGACCTTTACAGAAGATTAATGGAGGACAGGAAGTGACAGGAGGTTTTTAGTATGAAGATTAGCTGTCAATCAAATATCTTGGAGCCGCCTCCTGGGACTGCTGTGTACACGTATGTCATTGATGTTGACACCTTTATCCCCTTTTATGAAGCCTGTTCAAGGCTGCAACATTTCCACCTCGTCATTCTGTTTAAAACGCTCCAAAACAGATTGTTATTGTGCTTTTTAGCCAAAAGAAGGAAATAATGTAGCTGAATCAACGTCTGTGTAAAAACACAAGAAGACAGCGCTGTTGTGTTTCCTCCCAGATCTGAGCATGCTTTTGAAAAACCACATGCTGCGGCAGCATTATAATGGTGTTGTTGTAATTATGATCTTTTGATCTTTGGTGGAGACAGAGTGTACCATCTCAGGTTGTTGTTATACACGCTAAGCTGGTGTAGTGATTGGTCTTTTAACGGTAGTGTTGCAGGGTCTTTCGTGGAAGGTGTGTATACGATGCGCCTTTTTCATGCTTCCAGAGCGATGGCATGCTATCCAAAATCACACTGGGGCTTCACACTGCCTCAGTTTGGATCAGCGTAACAAAGCAACGTGGATTAAATGATGAGGTTTTGTTTACGGCAGTATTGTAAAAACACCAGGTGCCTCTGCAACAGTGGCATGCTATCCAAAATCACAAGCTGGGGATGCAATTCGGTGTTTCACTGTTAAAAAGCACAACAGCACAATGTTGGCACAATGACGCGTCTTTCTTACGACAGTAAAAACACAAGATGTCGTCGTTGTGTGATACCCCGCCCCCTGTTTTTAGCTTCTGAATACGATGGCATACTATCCAAAATCACACACTGTGGTTCCATCATGCTGTTATTGTGTGGGTCAGTTTCAAAAAAGCAATGCTGGTGTCCTATTGTATGGCAGACATGACAAAAAACAAATAACAAAGAAGATTCAGATGTTGTTGTGTCATGCCGCGCCTTTTTTGCCTCTGCAACGGTGGCATGCTATTCAAATTCACAAACTGGGGATGCATTATGTTGACCTTTTGCAGAGATGGGTATGCCATCCATGTCAGACTTAAGAAAAGTGTAAAAACACAAGATGTTGCTGTTGTGTGATACACTGCGGCTTCCCTTTTTTTGCTTCTGCAAACGATGGCATGCCATCCAAAATCACACACTGTGGTTCCATCGTGCTTTAATTGTGTGGGTCAGTTTTAAAAAGCAATGCAGGCGTGATGAAGGCGTCTTTTTGTATGGCAGACATAAAAAAACAAAAACAAAGAAGCTGCTGACGTTGTTGTGTCACATGTTTGCTTCTGCAACGGTGGCACGCTATCCAAAATAACACACAGCAAAATGTGTAAAAACAGAGGATGCCGCAGTTGTTTCGCCTTTTTTATCATTCTGGAACGGTGGAGAGAGCATGAACTCCTGTCTTCAATGTGTGTCATCAATCTCAGACTTAACAAAACGTCACTCAGGATTATGAAGCCATCAGTCATGACAGTGTGACTGGATTACAGCGGGAGGAGGAGAGGAAGATAAAATGATAGAAACAGAGTCGATGACAGTGAAGATGATGTATCGTTCCCGCCACATGGAAAAACCTTCCCGCGTCGTTAATCTGATATATTTCCTCTAACAGCTCAGCCGGCCCGAGCGAGGAAACTGAATGAAGGCTTGATCATTTTTTACAACCTCAGATTTGACCCCGAGGCAACAGCGGCGCCTTAATTGTCATGTCGTTAGCTGGTTAACAAGACAGATGAGTTGCAGTTACGAATAAATCACGTTTAGATTAATTAACTTTCAGAGTGATCTCGTTAAGGAGACACACACAGTCTGCACGCTGAGATGTGCGCAGGAACTCGTTCTCGGATACAAGAGTTGTAGCTTGTAGTGAATTTCAAACATCAAACACTTGATTTCCTGCGTTATGTTGATTTTTTTATGCGGATGTTTCTGCATTTTACTGCAGGAATTCCAAGTGGAATCATCATAATTTATGCATGTAAATGAGAACATAAATCAGGGGCTGTGATATGATTGTAAAGATGAGCAAGAAGCCTCTCAGAAGCTAAAAACCTGCACAGATTCTGCCAGATAACATTCAGGATCTCTCTCACGACGGATCGCTGTTTCGTAGTTTATTAAAGAGAGTAAATTAGCTATTTTATGTCATATGTCTTAAGTTTAAGCTGCAGGATGCTGATGTTGAAGCCCTGATATCTATCCAGGAAACTGTTAGATGACTTTCTGCCCTCCCTCTTCTTGTCTGTGCTTCAGTTTGGGTTTGGAAATCAAACATCGAACCGTAGACTCCTGACGTGAAGCTAAAGGCTCTCAGGTTTTGTTACGTGACCTATAAAATCAAAGAGGAGCTCTGAGGGTTACGGTCACGTGTTCACTGCGTCGCTCGCTGCTTGAAATAGTTTCTATCTTTGCAGCTTTACACTCACAGCAACAGGAGGTGCTATTTGTTGTGTGATCTTCTTTGAATTTCTATGATTACAGCAGTCTGCCTCTCTCTCTCTTTGTGTCTCTCAGGTGTAAACTGGCTCAGGCGAACGGTTGGGGCGTGATGGTCAGCCATCGCTCAGGAGAGACGGAGGACACCTTCATCGCTGACCTGGTGGTTGGACTCTGCACTGGACAGGTACGCAAACGTTATCGCCAGACGTTTTCATAATCTAACATTTCACGGTTCCATATTCTCTTTATCTTGTGCGTCATAATTTTCACCGTCTCTGTGCTGCAGATTAAGACCGGCGCCCCCTGCAGATCTGAGAGGCTGGCCAAGTACAACCAGCTCATGAGGTCAGTGTGCTGCTTACATAATCGTCAGCCTTTCTCCTCAAACACCCACACGCAAACAATCGTCAGTTTAATGAAGCTGAGGGTCGACTAAGTAATGTGATAAATGCTGGATGTGCAAACACTCGGAGGAGGATCCACTTCAGCTGAGGTTCGCAGGCTGATGGAGAAAACCGGTGAAGCTGTTTTATATATTTTCACTCTGCTGGGACAAACAGTCGCTGCCTGTAGAGCGCTCAGGTTTCTGCTCACACCTGAACTACATCCTCTATGTACAGCCTCTAATCAATCTATCAATGCTGCATCCAAATCTCCACCCTCACAGACTTCAGTTGTACGTACTGTGACGTGTTCACTGTCATCACATCAAGTCTGTGAGTTTGTGACTACAATATAATTAATATGTTTACCTTTTTAACCTTTCCTTCTTCAATTTCTGTGTCATGATGTGGTAAGATTTTATTTCTTGCCCACACAAGTCACGTAAAGTTTCAATAAAGTAACGGTGAAGTCTGCTCCTGTACCTGAACGCGCCTGAGAAGTCCGTAAGTCTGCAAGTGTGGTGAAGTCCGAACATTTGAATGCAGCACAAGTGTCATGGATGGTTCTACCTTTCCATCATCACTCCTACCTGAAAACACATTTTCCCCAAATCCCCCCCGATGTGATCTTAGATTGAAATTCTGGGAGTTTGAACAATTATTGATACTTGTAAGAGGTTAAATTAACTCAGAAGTCAGAACAAATTCTGTTTCACAGTATTTAGAAATAAAAAAACAATAAACTATGTTCCCTCCACACCTGTTACACTTTAATTCCATTTTTTTGATGGTCTTTTCATACAGAATTGGTCAAAGAGGCTTTAAGGAACGACCTCTCATTCATGAATCATTTCCTGTTTATAGTCTTGTTTCATGTGATTGCACAGCAAAATAAAATATTAATCAAAAAGTAGTGGAGAGAGAGGAAAGACGGGACGACATATCACCTTAAACGCCTTCGGAAACTCATGTGGAAGCTGAAATAAAATGAGGGCAGCAGAGCATTTCTACTCGTGGCTCCGCCCATCTCTCAGGTGCAACCAGTTACCTTGACAACACACCTGTGGACTGAAGTGTTTGGATTATTTCTTCTCTCTGAGGAAAAGTAAAGACTGGATTTTTGTGGCGCTTATTAATGACATCATCTCTTCAACAAGACTTTACATGAACTTTAAGTCCAGGTTGTAAACTTTGTCTTTACACCATCCAGACTCATTAAAACCAGCCGTAAAAACTAGTTTACACACATAATGACCACTGGAAACTGAGCTGAAATCAGTCCCTGCTTAATTAAATCTAATCCTCCACTTTTTGTCCCGTCTGTATCGTCTTTAGTTAAGAATCTGGCAGCAACACGACTCCTTAGGTGCCCCGCTCTGTTAGCGCTTAGCATCACAGGGCTAATTGACGTGACAGGCGACAGCAGCGCCGGTGTCACCCCATGTGTCCGAGCCAGCCAGCAGCAGGAGCGGGAGCAGGAGGGAGGAAGGAGGAAGGAGGAAGGAGGGGGAGGAGGAGGAGGAGGTGGGATCGGCTCAGCGTTGTAATCCCATCGGACTGCTGAGGAGACGCGGGAGAGGTGGAGGGTGGAGAGACTTACAGCGGCATTAACCAGCGATAAACGCTAATCAGTGCAGCCGAGCGTGCACACGTGCAGACGCAGCACAGAGAAATGAGTTATTTATACTGCAGAGCGTCGACACGCGGTGGCAGCCGGGAGACGTGATTTACTAAAGGAGTGTTTCACAGATTTAACGAAAGTCAAACTCGAAGCATATCTGGACTTTTAGATCTGTTTGGTTTCAGTTCCTTTCGTTTCTTTTGAATAATAACGTGTGTTGTATTTGTGTTTGATCCTAGAAAGTCTCCCTGAGTATATATTTGTCCAGCTGCACCAAACACTCAACAGAGCACCAAATGTGTATTAATCCACCAGTGAAAATAGTCCCCAACGATTCCTCTTGTTTGAGACTTTGTTTAAAGATAAAACCAGGACTTGGCATCGCAGGTACGATAGAAAGTATTTGGGAGGAGCATCTTCGCAGGACGCCTCTTTTCTTTATGTGAAACCTTCACTTAGCAAATGACAAACTGAGCCGAGCACTGACTACGGCGTCTTCTCACGCTGTTACCATGGTTACTATGACCAGTTGGCTACTCGGCACAAGAACAAAAACAAAATATGAGACATCCAGTCGTCGTTCCAGCCTCAGCTTTACGTCGTAAATGTTGCTTGTAGCAGTTTGTAGTTCTGCTGACGGAGAGAATAAATGTTGGCTAAGTACGTTCCGGCAAAACCACAGATACATTAGAACTTTACATTTGTTTACGTAGAATTGTTTTCCGTTTCTCTTTCGTCACAACACTGTGTTCATACTCTGATTAGGTTGAGGCGCAATAAACCACTTGGTCAGAGTTTGGAGAACATCACAGTTCGGCTTAAAACACCTGCTGTGGTCGTCACAATCTCTGACGTAGCCGGTCCGACTTCCCGTGGAGAAACAGAAGATTTTGGTCGCCATTAAACGCCTGGTCACGGGACATGTTTAAATACACGATGTGTTTCGAAGCTTTAAAATAACTTCTCTTCTTTTTTTTCCGTCTCTGCAGGATCGAGGAGGAGTTGGGCGACCAGGCTCGCTTTGCAGGCCATAACTTCAGGAACCCCAGCGCCCTGTGAATCTGACACAGACGAATGACTCACACACACACACACACACACTGACAAACACACACACACACACACACACACACACACACACACACTTAAACTGACAGACACGACAAACATGGAGCGAGCCATGTCGAATGAAAGATCACACAGATTAACGAAGAAACGTGCAAAAGAGCAAAAAAAAAAAGATTTAAATAAATTAAATTATGCACTTACAGGTAGGGAGGTGATGCTGTATGCACACACACACACACACACACACACACTTACACATATATAGAATACGCAGATGCAAAATGCGCTCACGCACATGCAGGGGAATATTATAAAAAATATCTAATTTCTAAGCCAGACATGCACTGTTACTGTAGTTTTAAAGGAATAGTTCATGTACAGCCAGAGAACAGACCTGCAAAAATAAAGATTATTGTTGTAAAAAGAAAAAAAAAACAGAGAGATAAATACGTAGAGATATAATAGATTAACGTAGACCGACGCACGCAACTGCAAGAGATACGAAAAATATGACTTTTATCACCAAAAGAGGACGATGCACTCGCAGAGAGACACACAAAGACAACAGTTTCAGGGACCGAGTGAAGAAAACAGCAGCACTACACAAACACCTGAACACACTCTCACCTGGACACTGAAGCACCTGCACTCCACCACTTCTGTCCTCCTCCCAAAAACTCTTTTCGCCCCACCTTTTTTCTTCTTCTCGTCGTGTCTGTTTCTCGGTTTCAGACCTTCTTCTTCCCCCCCGACGTGATTCTGATTCTTTGTCTTTTATGCTTGAAGTCTTAAAGAAAAAGAGAAAAACAAAAACAACAAAAAAAAAAAACTGAACCCCCTCCCTCGACTCCCTTCGTTCCTTCTGTTCCTCCTGAATGTCGATAGAATAGCCGTGTCGAAAAAAAAAGACGAAAGACAATTAAAAAAAGAAAAAAAGAAGAGAACGCTTGTCATTGAAAATAATGTGAAAATATGTGAAATAAAAAGATGTTAATTTACAATTTCAATCACAGCTGACTGGTTTGTGTCTGTGTTTCTTGTTACAACATGTATTATGGTAGTTAAATCTACAATAACACATCATCATTTATCATCTTATTAACAGTCTGTATTAATAATCTACACCTGCATCTACAAAGTTCCTAAAGCTAACAGATAAATGTGGAGTACAAAGAACAATATCTGTCTCTGAGATGTAATAAACTAGAAGTAGACGGTTAAAATGAATTAAAATGACCTTGAATTTGTACTTAAAGGGTACCTACATGAATTTATGTTTGCATGTGTTAAAACAAGTAGTATAAAGTCCAGTGATGTCACTCAGTGGCTCAGTTGCATCGTGGGTAATGTAGGCACCAGGTTTGGATGAAAAAAAGGTGACATGTTTTTATTTCATGTGTTCATATCGTTTTTATTAACGTGACACTTTGAACCAAGTGTTGAACGTACAGCAGTAAAGTGCAGCGAAACTACGTGAAGCTTTATTGTGACTACTTCACAATAAAAGCCTCCATTCATATATATATTATATTTAGGTACATTCTATCCAGAGCTTTTATTGTGAAGGGCCCTGAAGTAACAGTTAGTGCAGCTGAGTGAGAGAGAGGGTGCATCATTAATACACAACATCACAACACACACACGAAACCACCGGGCGACCAACCAACGTTTCATATCGCTCAGGAACGTTATCACAGTCTGACGAGGAGGAAATCAAAGAAACGGTGAAATGGAAAACAGATTTTACTCTCGTTTTTACCCTGAAGCTGAGCTGATTTCCTCCGAGTGACATTAAATCATCTGAAGACACGAGGACTGATTGTTTTCAAGATGTTGAAATGTATCTAGTACTGTAACACTCTTCGAAACAGAGCTGATGGTAAAAAGAAGAAACACAGTCAGCGGTTTGATTGTTTGCTCTAATAAAGACACAACACTACCTCATCCAATGCATATTTTCAAAATAAAACTCTCTGTGGATCGGTCGGCCCGGTCTGCAGACACGTGGTGATGATCTAAAGGGCCGAGTGCTTCTTGTCTTCCGATTCCTGTTACGCTTGCGCGTTGATGATGTCGATGAACTCGGGTTTCAGTGAGGCTCCGCCCACCAGGAAGCCGTCCACGTCGTCCTGAGACGCCAGCTCTCTGCAGTTCGCTCCCGTCACGGAGCCTGGAGGACGGAGAGATGATGATGTGGTGAAATCAGACTGATACACGGGACATCCACATTAAAAACACGTTAAAGTTTAAACTGCAGCCCCACTGACCTCCGTAGATGATCCTCAGGGAGTCGGCCACGTCGTCCGACACGTTGGCTCTGATCCACGCCCTCAGCTTCTCATGGACCTCCTGAGCCTGCACACACAAACAGAGGAACCATTTAAAGTGTTTACTTCCTGTATGAGCAAAACTAAAGGTGTTGCAATCTTGTGATAACCGCAATGTTAAAAGAACACACTGATAATAGGAAAAATGCTCCTGTTGTTCAAATTCTCTCCATTCAGTGTTTTTACAGGCATCAGACACTTAAACAAGTTGCTTTTTAAGACCTTTTAAGATCATTTTTAAACAAATAAGGCATGTTTTTCTTATTCAACCATGCAAGTGAGTGTAGATGCAGGTTTTTGTAGGAATACAGTTCATTAGAGCGAGTTAATCTACATTTTGCCAACAGGTGAACACAAATATAAAGTAAAAAGTCAGTAGTATGATCAGTGTTAGATATGTAACATCAGAAAAGTGGACTAGCTTGACAAAAAGAAATCAAAAGAGGGGTAAATTGAATTAGATAGAATGTTTATGACATTCAAGACCTCAATAATTCAAATATTATCTTATTTAAAGACTTTTAGGGGCTAAAATTCATAAAATTTAAGACATTTTAAGGCGTTCAAAGGACCTGCAGACGCCCTGAAGGAGTCAAATTTACAATGTGAGCTGCTGAATGTGCAGCCTCAGGTGAGTTCATACTGGAGGAACTGGATCTGCAGGAGTCGATGTTGAAACCCTGAACACATCACTTCCGTCACAGTAAACACACCAGGCTGCTACTATAAATAACACAATGTGAGTCATCCTCCTCTGATTTACGCTCCGTGTCGCGTCGGATGAATTAGCAGTAAATGTTGACGCGGTGAGTCATCGTCACCTGTTCAGGCGAGGCCGTCTTGCCGGTGCCGATGGCCCAAACGGGTTCGTACGCCAGCACCACCTTCCCCCAGTCCTTCACGTTGTCTGGAAACACAACAACATCCCTCCGTCAGACGACTGAAAGGTACAAATCGGTGATTCATTCAGAGGATAACGTAACTTAAAGGAGACTGAAAAAAGTCTGCACCATAAGGAAAGCTCCTCTGTCCCACAGAAAACACTGCTCCTGAATGCCTCGTCAGTAGCCCCGCCTTAAATACCGTGACATTGTGACATCACATCATGCCACTCAATATCTATTTGTAAGATAAGAGCTGATTTGACACAGCTGCTCTCTTGTTGTTAGCGGTGCTGTCTCAGGCGTGTGTGAGCTGACCAATCAGAGGAGGCCAGGTGTTCAGAAGGGGGAGGGGCCTTAAAGAGACAGGAGCTAAAACAACAACCTGTTCTAGTAGCAACAAAGTAAAATGATACGCCTGAGAATGAGCAGATTGTGTGTCTGTTAAAGGCAGAGCTGAGATTCTGTAGTATGTTTTCAGCTCCAACAGACGAAGACGACGACGGCGTCTGAAGGAAAATCTCCATCAGCAGAGTCCACTGACCCATTTACATTTTATATCAGCGTGTAGCCTAGTTAGAGTGCAGAAGTGGGCAGAAGATCATCAATAGCATCCTGTGACTGCAGACTGCTGGTCGTTCTACCAGCTGATATATGACGGCTGAAGAAAATAAGAATATCAATGTTTTTACATTTCAGCTGCTTTATTTATTCCTCAGGTTTTACTGTTTTATCTGACTTTTTATTATTTTGACTTTGTTTTTTTAATCAAAGCTTCCTGATTGTGTTTCAGTTTCAATCAAAGAAAGGAGAAAAATATTCATGTGTTGGATCAGAGACAAGATCAAACGTGATGTAACACAAATTAAAAAATTATGAAAGGGAAAATAAGATCATGAAAATAAACAGAGTTATTAAAAAATACAGAAAATAAACTGGTGGTAAAAATGTGTATTTCCTGTGTTTACCTGCGATGACCTGCGTCTGAGCGTAGACGACTTCTTCTGTGGTGCCTCCCTCGCGCTCCTCCAGCTTCTCCCCGATGCAGGCGATCACACCCAGGTCGCTCTCCAGAGCGTGGGCCACCTGAGACCAACAGAACCAGAACTTTACCTGCTGCTGCTGTACGAACAGTGTTGGGGAGTAACGAATTACATGTAACGACGTTACGTAATTTAATTACAAAATTTACGTAATTGTAATCCGTTACATTACTGGGAGAAAATATGTAATTAAATTACAGTTGTTTTTGGAAATTTCAATGATTACAACTTAAGTTACATTTGAAAAATCGCCGCAAAAGCTTGGATTTATCAAATAGTTTTTCGCCCTCCTGGATTCATGTTTGTTTTTAGTTATTTTCATATCAACATCCTCCTGCCAAAACTGACGCTTGTGATTGGCTCTCTCTGGTCATGTGCCATTCGACTCAACCGACAAACCGTAAGGCGGCAGCAACAGTGTCAGCGGCACACAAGATGTTCCTGGGCTGGAAATACAAAAAACACTTCATACAGACAGAAGCCAGGCTTCCCTGTATTACAAAGGTGGCTCTCTTTTAACCCGGCTAGATCACCATGGTAACTTATGCTTAGCTCATAACCTGGTCCCGACCAGGTTCTGTTCAGAGTTTAATCATAAAATCGGCTATAAAAGCGCCGCTGTTTCACTATTTAACTCATTTACAGCTGGCGTCACCTTTACTTTGAAAGTCCAGTGGAGCTGGATCAGCACGGAGCATTTGTACGGAGGGAGAGATCGCGCTGATCCGCTGCTGTTTACTTTCTCTCTGAGCGTCTCCGCCTACAGATGTTCAGCTGAGGGGATATACGCTGCTCAGCTGTTGATCCGACTCGCCTCAGGAGGTCATTTATTAGGCTATAGCCTGTTTACTTTATATACAGTCAGTCACCACTGAAAGAAGTTGTGCGCTCGCAGCAGGACAGATCATTTACCTTAATGTGGCCATGAATAAATTAATTGTTTCGCCTGTTATGTGTTGCCCAAACGCACATTTTAAGTAGGTCTACTCTGTTTTCTGACATTTAAAAAGGTCTTTGTACAGAGACAACATTAGATTTGCTTGTACCTACAGCACCTAAAAAACCCACTGTAACCTATTTTCATACGCACACCAGCCTCGCTTTCAATAAAACACACACTGGCATTTTATTATTGTGATCAGTGAAATATTTGAAAACAATATAAAACACAGTTTAAAACAACAGTTGTTGTTGCTCTAAAGCTTCATATTTAAAAGCAGCTCAATGTAGAGCTGTCAGAAATTAAAATCAGCCTCCTCTTGTCATATTTGCAGCAACACTGTTGCTTCAGGCTGTGATCAGGCTTTTTTGTATCGCTCATACTCTCTCCATTAAAACAACCTGCTCCTCTTGGCTGAAATCAGCCCGTTGTCGCTCCACTTAGTGAGGAAGTGAGCCTCTTCGCAGTACAGGCCTAAGGTCAGACTCATAATATATGGTTAAACCTTTGAACTGAAAGGCTTATCACACTATAGGTCTTAAAATGTGAAAATGGTTAGCAGTTGAGAGATTTCATTCAAAATTAAGAAAAGTAATCATAATGTAATCAAATGTAATTAGTTACATTACTTTGAGAAAGTAATTGAAATAGTTACACTACTATTACATTTTCAAGAAGGTAACTTGTAATTGTAACCAACTACATTTCCAAAGTAATCTTCCCAACACTGTGTACGAATACACCCAAATACATTTCCTGCTTCCAGCTTTTTAGATTTTAAGGATTATTATTTGTTGTTTATGAAACTAAATGACGAGTCGTTGGGTTTTCTGACTGTTGAAAGCAGTGGTGTGCAAAAGGGGGGGGTGCAGTTGGACCCCCACGTAGCCCAATTGTTGAAAAACGTGTGCTAAAGTGCCCTCTTTGTAGCCAAAAGGCGTGCTAAAGTGCCCTCCTGGTTGGCAAAACACACTAAACTGCCCCCTTGGCTGGTTAAAACATGATAAACTGCCCTCTTTGGTGGCAAAAATGTGCGCTAAAGTGCTCTCTTGCGAGCCAAGACATGCGCTAAAGTGCCCTCCTGGGAGCCAAAATGTGTGCTAAAGTGCCCTCTTGAGAGCCAAAACGTGTGCTAAAGTGCCCTCTTGGTTGGCAAAACACACTAAACTGCCCCCTTGGCTGGTTAAAACATGATAAACTGCCCTCTTTGGTGGCAAAAACGTGCGCTAAAGTGCCCTCTTGGGAGCCAAAACACGCACTAAAGTGCCCTTCTTTTCGCCCCTTCCCTTCAAAAAGTCTGTGCAAGCCACTGTCTGAACGTGTCGAACATTTTCTTTTGATATTAACGAGACTCAAGCAGCAAATTTCTGACCTACAACTCGAATCTGACTTCCTGACTTCACTCGACAAAAACAAATCTGTGCGGTGTGAAGCGTCTCACCTTCTGTCCAATCAGCTCGTCGCTTTCCCCGAAGACGTGGCGGCGCTCAGAGTGTCCAAGGATCACCCAGTCCACCCCGCAGTCCTTTATCATGGCCGGACTGGAGCGACAAGACAACAATGTTCAGAGGAGAGGATTAAATTATTTTAATATTCATCAGTCTGTTCAACAATTCATGAGTGTGTCCTCTCAGCTGATACCTGATCTCCCCTGTAAACGCTCCCTTGGCCACCTTGTAGCAGTTCTGGGCCGCGACGCCGATCTTGGGGTCCAAACTGGAGCGAGCGAAGTCCAGGTAGATGGATGGAGCGCCGCACACCACCTCTGAAACAGGAAGTTGTTTTTCAAGCTCATCCTGACTTCAATTTTACATTTATCGACTTCTTTATGAACCTTTCACTGCGCCATCGTCATCATCATCACCGTCTTAAATGTCCTGAAGAAGAAAACACTCTGTATCTGAAGTTTGCAGGAAAGTGAAGTGAAGATGTGCTCTGGTCTGAAATGGTTAATTTAATTAAATTTAATTGGGTTACATTTATCTTTAGTTCCTGTACTAATAACCTCCGAGTGGCTGTGAGGCCGTCGTCACGTTGAAGCACTAAAACAGCACGTTTAGGTTCATTTGTTCATTCTAAACACGTTGCACGTCGTCTTGTATCAGAGCTCCGCACACCGACTGCACCTGAACTCATCATTTGGCTTTTAATGTTATTTATCGACATGTAAATGATTGTAAACAGAAAGAAACATGCAGGTAAATGTTTTAAATTCACTTAAATCTCAGCACACGTGACTGGAAATCACAACAACTTCAAGAGCTGATGTTCAAAGTTCTCAACAGACTTAAATAACTGTTATTGTGATATTTGTAAGATTAATTAATATGTTTAAAATGTTAAATCTGATTGTTTAAACTGTCTAAAATGTTTAAAATGGATAAAATAGATAGATAGATAGATAGATAGATAGATAGATAGATAGATAGATAGATAGAATTACTTTAATGATCCCAGACTGGGAAATTATTTAATTTAAATATTTCAATTAAATAAAATATGTAGAACTTGTGGAAATATTTGTGTTTTGTTTAGTTAAAAATATATTTTTTAAAATAAGTCTTATTTCTTTCAACGGCTCTAAAAAGTTAAATTAAATTTAATTTCAATTAAAAATAAGTCGGATTTCTGACTTATTTTTTATTTAAATTTAATTTAATTAAAATTTTAAAGCAGCAACAACCGGAGGATGTTTAATGACTTTGCTTAATGAACACTTTAAAATGTAATTTAATTTAAATTAAATTAAAAATAAGTTGGATTCCTGACTTCCAATATTTATAAGATTAATTAATACATTTAAAATGGTAAATCTGATTGTTTAAACTAAGAAAATGGCTAAAATGTTTGGAACTTGTGGAAATATTTGTGTTTTGTTTGTTTAAAAATATTCTTTTAATCTAAATGAAAATTAAAAATAAGTCTTATTTCTTTCGACAACTACTTAACTACTAAAATTAAATTAAATTCAATATTTTAAAGTTGCTCATCAAGCAAAATCATGACTGCTTGTTGCTGCTTAAATCTGACGATTTGCTGCTTTTCTCTGTTTTATATTGATTAGTAATCGATTACTTTTTGGTTTTGGACGGAACAACTTATTTATCCGCTTTTTAAAAAAATATTTCACAGACTAAAGAATTCATTGTTCAAGGATCGTTTCCAGTCGTAGAAAGTAACTAGATTAGAAATACGACCTCACAACCTTTTTAAATACTTGTTGAGTAAATGTACTTAGTTACATTCCACCAGTGATGTGCACGGGGGGGGGGGGGGGCAGTCGCCCAATTGTTAAAAAACGCGCACTAAAGTGCCCTCCTGAGAGCCAAAAAGCATGCCAAAGTGCCCTCTTGGTTGGCAAAACACACTAAACTGCCCCCTTGGCTGGTTGATTTGTAGATGTTAGACTTTATTGATTAGTAAAAATGAAACGATGGATTAATCAATAACAGCTGCAGATGGTGGAATGTAACTTCTGCCTCACAACTGTATTCAAGTACTTGAGTAAATGTACTTTCTTTACATTCCACTGCTGATCAGCTAAAGGTATCAGAGTAGAAAATACTCTTTTTGCAGAAATACTGATATATTATGTAATGGATTACATTTCATCATAAGATCCAGCAGAATACTCTAAAGTAACTAAAACCGGATGCAACATTAAAGTAATCATGAATTGTATTCCAGTAATGTGATTATCAAAAATTTGTACTTTTACTTTCATAACTAAAAGTATATTTTGATGCCAATACTTTTGCACTTTTACTCAAACAGGACAGAGTACAAGTACCTTTACATTATACAGAACTCGAGTAAAAGTACTCAGTTACTCTGCAGCTCTGAGTAGAGGACAGTGACGTCAGAGGCCTGTCCGCAGCTCATCCTCGTCACATGACTTCAGGTCATTATGTGATCTGAGCAGCAGTGTTTTTCCTCTCTGACTCTCATGATCCATCGATTATTTGATTGATTGGTGGATCAGAACAGATGATGATGATGATGATGATGTCACTCACCGGTCTGGTCGTGCAGGCTGGCCGTGTTCAGGGTGCTGATGAGCTCCTCCAGACTCTCCTTGGTTCCGTTCATCTTCCAGTTTCCTCCCACGAAGAACCTCCGGAGCGCCATGGCCGCTGACGGGGGGCAGGTAGCCGGTGAGGAGAGCCTCTGACGGGGACAGGTGGGCGGTGAGGAAACGGTGGAGGTCCGGAGGTTCTGTCTGCTGCAGGGGAGGACGGGTCCGGCTGTGTGCGCTTCAGGTGCCGTCGGAAATATGAGCATCAACACTGACGAACAACCTTCTTCTTCTTTGGGTTTATAAAGAAAGTTAAATATTGTTTCGTGTCATTACCGCCACCTGCTGGTGGAACACCGTCCTCCTCTTCTGTTCTGACGTCATTTCCTTTTCTGTTTTATGCCTCATCACCTTATTTCTGAGGGAAAAGATACTTTCACCTGATGTTTACTATCCACTGCGTTCATGTGACATAGTTACTCCACCGCTCTTCCCCCATTTTGTGACATTTTACAGACAAAACAACTAATACAGTAATTTAATAGATTAATTCTAAGTGTTGTATCAAAGGAAACTGGACGTGTTTGAGTTTCTTGAAGACGGTTCTTCAGTTCTAACCCACCTGGAGCGGAGCTGCAGGGTTTTAAACCTTGTGCAGGCGTAAAACTCTTTAATAGATTAAATAAAGAAATAATCTGTAGACTGCAGCTTAAAAGAAAAGGCGCACTTTTAACCAGACATATTACTAGTTACCTTCATCAAAGTCTTTCATATCTTACAACATATATCTGGTTACACTTATATGATATAATATCTGTCATATCATTAAAATAAACTATTATATATAATAAAATATGCACATTTACAGTTAATTAAACTCTAGTTAATAGTTATTTCACCGTTAACAATCATTAAAATGCTTTATATACTGTTTATTTATTGGAAAGCTGCATTTGATGTTCATAATACCGTAAATGTTTAATAAATACTGTGTACAGTAATGACGCTTCATGCCACGCACCATCTTCCAATCATCCTTAAATGAATATAAACATTTATTTCTTTTTTTAGTTACTATAATTTCACATTATATCATGTCCTGTAGGTAAAATCCTTAAATTCCCATATGCTACTATGGTAAACCTTGAAACCAGTCTATACCACTGCAAAGAGTTTGAGCAGACACCGAAAATAAAACAGCTAAAAGAGTTTTTACATTCATTCAGTTACATTTTTGATAATTATGCTTGTAAAATATAAAAACATCAAATCTGTCTTCAGGAATAAATGAGTGAGAAACACCATTTATTAATAATTATATATATTATCTATATAAAAATACTGAAAACTGCCAAGAAATATACATTAATGAGACTAGATAATAAAATATCCACCAATTGCTGTTAAAAAAAACTCCTCCACAGCTCAGGATGATGTGAAACTTTCTACGTCCATGTTTTCGTACTTTAAATAGATATACTTACAGATTAACCGTGTTAGTTTCCATCTTTAGATTGCACATTTTATACCAACATGTGTCGTCCTGCTGTTGAAGCTTTATTAGATATTAAATTCTTTATTCCTGATCGTCCGTGAGGTTTCAAGAGACACAAACACCGAGACTGTGACGTTGTGTTAATGCAGAATTCTATGTTTATTAGAAACATTTTCAACAAACATTTTTCGTCTTTTTACAGAGGAACTGCACGAGTGTAAAAGTACTACAAGATGCAGCTGAATCCAGAGGGAGTAAAATAAAGTTTACAGGTCTTTACAGAGCGTTTTCACAGGTCACACCGCCCAACAGCCGGCAGCCGGTCCTCACAGCGGCCCGGCTCCACCTTCCAAACCTCCATTCTTCTTCAGATCTTTCCACGGAGAGAAGTGGGGGGGGGAACAGCAGCAGCCATCTTGGATCAACACAGTGTCTGCAAGGTTGTTAGCAGAGGACCCAAGATGGCGGCTCTACCACACACAAACGCACATGCACGTACTCTGGATACGTGCAGCCCCCGAAAACAAAAAGAAAAGGAAAGGAAAAAAAAAAGACACTGTACATCAACTCTCCGTCCTAAAGTGTTAAACTATAAAATACAAATAAATGTACATATCGATCTTTCGTCTAAATAAGTGCAGGGCTCTTCAATACGATAAAAATAAATCTGTACGCCTACAGTCTTATTTTCAATATTCACGTGCTCTTTCTCTTTTGTCTTTATTGTCAAAAAATCTAAGATGAGTTTTTTTAATTGACGTTCTCGGTAAGAGCTTATCTTCTTTGTGAATAAACGTGCTATGTTTTTTTATTATTTTTTTTTCAGTGTTTAAATCGTTTAAACAAAACTGTGGTGTACGTAACGCGGGACGCATCGAGCTCCGGCTACCTGACGTCATTTATACAAGTCGACTCGCTCACAGCCTCTCAGTGGGTTTTTTTTGCATACGTGAATGAGGAAAAAGCAGAGAGGGAGAGAGAAAGAAGAGGAAAACCTCTGAATCACAATGCTCCACCCTCCTTTTATTTTCCTCTCCTCCCTATCTTCACCCTCTCCTCCTCCTCCTCTCCTCCTCCTCCTCCCGGTGTTTCTCCTCCGCCGGGACGCCTCAGTTCCACAGTTTGAGGAAGCTGTCCCAGGATCCTGTGCAGACGCCCATACCGTCCTCAGGGACGCCGGTGCAGCTCACCCTGTTGTCGTGGCCGGACAGCACACCTGGAGGAGGAGGAGAGGAAAGAGGAAGGAAGGAAGGAAGGAAGGTAGGAAGGAAAGAGAGGAGGGGAGAAGGAGGAAGTGAAGAGGAAAGGGCATGCAGAAAAGGAAAGGAAGGAAGATGAGACAGTTTGCAATGAAAGTAAAGGAAACAAACAAGGAAAAAGGGAACAAAGAAGAGCAAATAAAGGAGAAAAGAGGGAATGAAAAGAAAAGATTGAAAGACAACGGGAGGAAAGAAAAGAAAAGGAAAAAATCATGATAAACGAAAGGGTAACAGGAAAGGAAAGGAAAGGAAGGAAGGAAAGGAAAGGAAAGGAAGGGAGAAAAGATGGAATCAAACGAAGGATTGAAAGACAAGAGGTGGAAAGAAAAGAAAATGAAAGAATCATGATATATGAAAGGATAACAACAGGAAAGGAAAGGAAAGTTAAGGAAAGGAAATGAAAGGAAAAGGAAAGGAAATTAAAGAAAGGGAAGAAAGGAAATTAAAGGAAAGAAAAGGAAAGGAAAGGAAAGAAAGGAAAAGGAAAGGAAAGAATCATGATATATGAAAGGATAACAACAGGAAAGGAAAGGAAAGGAAAGTTAAGGAAAGGAAATGAAAGGAAAAGGAAAGGAAAGAATCATGATATATGAAAGGATAACAACAGGAAAGGAAAGGAAAGGAAAGTTAAGGAAAGGAAATGAAAGGAAAAGGAAAGGAATTAAAGAAAGGAAAGAAAGGAAAGGAAATTAAAGGAAAGAATGATAATTAATGAAAAGAAAGGAAATGAAAGAAAAGAAAAGGAAAGGAAAGGAAAGAAAGGAAAAGGAAAGGAAAGGAAAGAAAGGAAAAGGAAAGGAAATTAAAAAGGAAAAGGAAATTAAGAAGAAGGAAAAAGAAAGGAAATTAAAGGAAAGAATGGAAAAAAAGAAAAGAAAGGAAAGGAAAGGAAAGGAAAGGAAAGGAAAGGAAAAAGGAAAAAGAAAAGAAAGGAAAGGGAAGGAAAGGAAATGAAGGAAGAGGAGAAAGTTTGCAAAGAATGTAGATTGAAGAAAAAGTGGAATGGGAAAGAAAAGGAAAGAAAAGGATGAAAATGTAAATTATTAAGTGTTTTATGATGCAGATGTAAATGTTCTGCAGCAGAACCCTCCAGGACGTTCTGTTTCTATAAACCACAGACATGAAGAGCCATCCAGGTTTGACCTTTGTCGTTTTGCAGACACAAACTTGTCTAACATTTATTCTGGACGTTTAGTTTAATATTTCAAGTTATGTGCAGCAAAATCTTCTTTTTTTAAAACATTGTAAATGGTCTTGATGGTGTTTTTTTGTTTTAAGCTTCTCTTCATCCAACATTTGGGATGTGCAACATGAAATATCACATCAGAGAAGTCAGCTGTTTTCTGCTGGACGAACACGTCCTTCTTGTGGTTTTTGTTCCAGCTGTCGCCCTTCTTTATTTATTGTTTGAAGTTTTATAAAAAAAAAAAAAAGTAAATCCTTTCCCCCACACTCACCGACTTTCTCTCCCTTCAGTGAGTCCCAGATGTGGCAGTTGAAGTCGTCGTATCCAGCGAAGATAAGGCGTCCTGAGTTGGACAGAGCCAAAGACGTGACGCCGGCGTTCAGGCTGGTGTCCTGGTAGTTGCTCACCTCCTGGTCGGAGCGCAGGTCGTACATCTTGCAGCTGCAGTCGTCGGAGCCCGTGATGATGGCGTTTCCGTTGGGGAAGAACTGAGGCGGGCGGGGAAGAAGGAAACAAGAGAAATTATAGAATCTCACAGAAATGGTGTGTAACGTTTGTGTTACTTCAGGTGTGTGTGTGAGTCCTCACAGAGATGGCGTTGATGTCGCTGGTGTGTCCGGATAAGGTCTGCTTGCAGGTGCCTTCCCTCAGGTCCCACACCTTGGCCAGGGAGTCGCAGGCTCCAGAGACGAAGGTGTTCATGTCGGAGGACATGGCCAGTGACATGCAGTCTCCAATGTGGTTGGTGAAGATGATCTTCTGCTTGCCGGTCTCCAGGTCCCACAGACAGCTGAGAGGAGAGAGGAGAGGAGCGTTATAGCCCAGAGTCCGATTGTATCGGGTCACTTTTATGTGTCAAAGATGACTCACAAGCGCCCAAACAAACGAAGCAGAGCTGCCACGATTAGCTGATCAACCGATGAGGAGAATTAGGTGCAGACTTTTTTTGATAATCGTTTAATTGTTTCATAATTCTTCAAGCAAGAAAAGTCATTTATTTGCTGGTTTCCAGCTTCTTAAACTGAAGATCTGCTACTTTTCCTGGTCATTTATGAAGGTAAATGAAGAGTCTTACATTTTATAGACTAAACGATTGATCGGTTTGTAGTAAAATAAAAGATAATCATTAGTTACAGCTCTACCAGGATATAAAAAAGTACATTTAAGACATGAGAACAGACTGAGAGGGAAAAATCTCACATCACTTTGTTGATTCATCTTAAAAATTATTTTCCTCCCTCCTTTTCCTTAAAAACTTTATTTCGATTGTGAATCAACGGTTTTAAAACGTCCGTTCGGGTCCAAAATGATTGTTTTGGTTGTTTCATCAGTGGTCAGCGGTCTCGTAGTTGCCAGTTTGTGGTAAAAAACAAGATGTGAGACAGTGTGTGAAAACAGTAAACCAGCCAGAAACTAAAGAGACTGAACAAACTCTAAAAGTAGAGACAACATCAGAATGATCAGCTCTGTACGCTGTTAACAAGGCGGCCGTAAATCACAGGTTAAATTTAAACTAATGTGCACAACATTTCTACATGTGTTCAAGACATAAACACAATATGTGAAGAGGAAACTTTGAAACTCAGATATCTGATTTTATCTTCTAACAACTTTTAAAGACAGTAAATCAGATTATTGAGCAAAATGTTGTAGTGTTCCTTTAATAATGTCGGCATGCAGATTACAATCCCTCGATTTGTAATGAATAAAACACGAACTCCACTTTCGATACGGATTATTTCAGATTTACACAGAAAAGCAGATAAAGGATTTTAAACTTTTAAAGTGTTTTAGCTCGTACAACTTAAATTTAAGAGTCTTCTTTAAGGAGGAAGTCAATCTTTTGGAATGATAATATTGTTTCTTTTTGGTATTTAAATCTGAAAAATATAACATATCGTTGGTTTGTGTTGCTGCAACCGACAGAAACTGTAAAAATGCCTCCTCCTCCCTGTGAAATGTGATATTTTTCAGTTGTTTCACAGGTTGTCATCACAATAAACTCACCAGGTGGTGTCGCCAGAGGCCGTCAGGATCTCAGAGTCGTTAAGGAAACGGCAGCAGGACAGGTAACCTGAGAGGAAACAAGTGAACGCGTCAGTTCTGTGCGAGTCCGTCTGAGTTGGCTCGGGGAGACGAGATGGCATCCTCCTCACCTGTGTGTGCGTCCAGCTCCCTGAGGGTCTTGGGGCTGGCGGCCTTGATGTTGTACACCGTGCACATGTTGTCCAGACCGCCGCTGGCCACCAGGTTACCGGAGGGGGCGAAGGCGACGCTCATCACCCAGGCGGACTTTAGTGGGACGGCGACCATCTGGGAGGGAGAAATTAGAAATCTCAGTTTAGGTGATTCGCAGCCTTCACACATCAGGAAGTAACCAGCGTGATTTCACTCCTGACACGACAGAATCAGAAGTCAAACTGCCACCGGACACTTAACTCACCACTGAAATCCAGACTAATCTAATTATTTGGGGATAAGAAGCTCCTGCAGGAAGGTCAAACTATGCCAAACAACCACGGTTCAACTCCTTTAACTTAAAAAAAAAACATCATAAAAGACTAAACTGAGAGAAACTTGTTAAAAAAGGTCACACGTCTTGCACATTATCATGTTTCTTTGCTTCTTAGCTTAACCTCTCAAGGAAATAACAGATAAATATGAATTATTCCGTCACACAAACACTTCAAGTAGGAAAATAATATTCTAACAGCTGATCGTTGATTATAACGAACTCCCTGAAGCCTCGACAATCATAAATAACCCGAAAACATTCAACACTTTGGCCGACGTGCCTCTGAGAGTTTTACCTAACCTTATGAAAATCTGCAATCACGGTGAAGATCTTTAATATTCATTTGTTTAAGAAAGAACAGCACAGTTTGTCTGGACCAGTTCAGTGGGTAAAGAACCAGAACTGATCCAGCTGCAGTCACACAGCTGGTTAAACTCATGCAGCATTCATCAGATACAAACTCGTTGCAGCTCCTCTATGAGACCTTTATAATACAGACTTGATTTCAGGTGTGCTGTCGAGCTCACCTTGTTTCCTGTGAAGCAGTCCCAGACCAGGAGCTTTCCGTCCTGTGAAGCACTGACCATTGACCTGAGAGAGACGACAGAAACACGTGTTCATTAATAAAGTCTCACCAGTGATCAACATGTTGTCTTCATGACTTTTATATTCTGTTCTAGCAACTAGTTATAAAATGTATGAAAGAAAGTTGTTTTAAGTGACGACGAGGACGTTTTTGTTGATTCTAGCGCCCCCCTTTGGACAAAAGCGGTTCGATCTGTCATTGATCGTCGTTTGCCTATATGTGATTTTATATGTGATAAGTGTGATTGGACCTGAGCACAGTGCTTGTCATAACTTCAGGAAACACAGTGTGAGACTGCACACTGAAGTTTTAGCTTCATATTGAGGAAAATGTCACATTTTGTGTGTTTTCTTCAGACAAAAATAATCACACAAGCCATTTAAGATCCAAAGTTGTCCTTAATTGACTCTCTGCTGCACTCAGGTCATTAAATCTAATTAACAGTTATGGATCCTGCATGTTTAAAGAGCATGTCGATCTAACAAGAGCATCAACTGACTGTTATTATGATATAATATTGTTTTTCTTCCTTTTAATTGAACCTTTCTTGTCTGTAACGATCTTGGCGAGTCAGCTAGCGTCTTAGCTCGGAGCGTCCCACAACCTCAACGCCACAAGGATTTTGTTTTTATCTAAAGTTTGAATAAACTTTATCCAAACAGTGGACTGACGTCTACTGACGCACTGAGGCAACACACAGGTAAATCTCAGGTGTGAGTGATGGTTAATTACGGCTGGGTTCCATTTAGCTGCTGCAGTCGGACACTCGTCGACTAAAATGTGAATCAGATGATCTCGTCCTCACCTGGAGTCAGCTGACCAGTGCATGGAATAGATTTTAGCCAGGTGACCCTTCAGCGTCTTCCTGAGCTTCAGCTGGACTCGGCCCACCGCGGCCACGCCCCCTGATGCTGAGGTCATGCTGCTGTCATTCACAGCCTTACGGGCCGCCTGGTGGCCACACGGGGGAATTACATGATGGAGGGAAGAGAAGAAGAAGAAGAAAAGAGTTGAAGTTGTAGAAGATTACATCGTTCCGGGTACATTTTGATCTGTTTACTTGTGTTCAGGAGTGTTTTGAACAGTTAGAAAACAAATTGAATTCTTTTAAATTCCTTTTTTCGAGGTATGAATTCAAAAGAAAGAAAAGAAAGATTTAAAAACAACTACAATCGATTTGTTGGAGCTTTTCTAAATAACGTAAAGGCTGGAGGATGAGTCATTCTGCAATATTCAGCTGATCAAACTTTGTTTATACAACACCTTTCAAACAAGCGATTTAGAGACTAACGCACAACAAGACAGCAATAAAATAAGGTTAGTTACAATTATAAAGAGAAAACATAAGCAATAAAAACTGTATTTTGAAACAAACATAGCATTTGATAATAATTTGATAAAAGATAGTCAGCTGAACGATTAAATTGCTCCTGTGTTGAAATCCTGCGTCTCAAATTTGAGCTTATTTTAAGTATTTTGTACTTCTGAAGCTAAAGAAACTTTTTAACGAACCGCCAAAAATGAAACTGTGAGCTGTTTGTTACAGGACAGGCTCGGGCCGATGTTAGATATCAACAAACATCTCTATATTTGCTGTAATGTTTGATATTATTCATGACATCAAACTGTATTTTAATTTTAAGATGGCTGGCCCTCTGTTTGATCGTTTGCAGTTCGTCCTCTTCCACCAAAGTTATCGTTTAAAGGGCGGCGCTCACCTCGATCTGTGCACGGAGGCCATCGCACTCCTTTTTCAGCGCATCCATTTCAGCTTTCTCAGCTGCCATGGCGACGGTTGCTCGGGGATGTTACTGACGGGAAACGAAGCTCTGAAACGAGAAAAAGAAAAAGAGAAAAAGAGAGAGAGAACACAATCAGTGCGCTGTTGATCTTTGGGAACAGCTCGGATGAATAATTCAAGCTCCGAGTTATTTACACGATGAGAACATCTGTCCTCTCACAACTCGTCAATTATTCAAAGTATCAACAAGTCAGAACAAACATCTCCTGCAGGAATTTCACTGCCTCGCTGTCTCCACACAGCTGCTGTCAGGATCCTTCTGCTGCCAGCGCTCAGTACCGTCCAGGTACACACCGGTCCAGTGACCAGGCTGCTCGTCACTCAGTGACCCTGATACGCTGATCTGGATCAACTTGGGTTGCTGTTACACCATCAAGTCTACAGCGAAGATTAGACGCATACCTGATGAGTTTAATCCCTGCCTGGAGTTGTAATACTGGCAGGTCGAACGCCGGTTCAGATATGATGTTCAGGGTGTGACGAGACGGGAGAGGAGAGAGATGGAAGACAGAAAGAAGTGAAGGAAAGTCTGATCTTAAAGGTCCATGTTTGATGTTTGAGGCTCATCAAATACTGACGCTGTGTGGTGACGACCGACCCGACCTACGATCTCAAAAGAGTCGAGATTAAGACCAAGAGATCTCCTTCCTTACAAAGTGGAGCTGTGAGGTATAAAAAGACACCTGGACCCTGAACTATATCTGTACATTTCTTATCTTTAATGTCAGATATCCAATAAGAGTTCCTCCAGAAACTTCAAATAGCAAATCTTCTCTTTAAGTTTCGTCAACTGACTCGATTTAAGTTCTTGAATTCGAGCCGTTGCATCAGATTTTCTCCTCTCAGCTCATCTTAGTCGTCAGATATTTTAGCTGTCATGCTTTCTTTTCTGACTTTGAGAGAAAACAAAAGCTCTGTGAAGCGTTTTTGTCAGATGAAATTCAACATTTCGGCTCAGTTTTTGGATAACTTTCTCGTGAGTTACCATTGACTCATTAGCTTGAACCCAAAACACACAGACACGATAAATAACAGTCACATGGAGAGAGTGACGGCTGCTGAACACAAGAGTTAAAACCTTACACTCCCTCGTTGTCGTTCCTGACTATCTGGTGTCTGAAATGTTATTTAAGTCGTGAACATTTTCTCTGACGGACCGTGACTCTGACTGACGACCTGACTTGTGCTTCAGCATCTTTTTGACGTCCTGGAAGCCGTGCGTGCAGTAGCTCACTGTTTGTGCCTAATACTCTGTAATAGGATACTGACGTCCGGCTAATTGAACTCTAACCACTTCTGAGCATGATTCTGCTAATTGACGAGGAAACTCTTCCCTCCATCTTGTTTTTATCTCGTCCTCTGCTGCTGCTCGTCTCTGAGAGCGACCACACAAAATGTTGAATCTTCTGTTATCTTTAATCTTCCCAAAGTAAAACGCTGCTCCTCAGAGTCTTACAAAGCATTTGAGCCTGATGTTCAGACACAAAAAGACACTTTTTACGGTTGTAAGTGAGCCGGAATGAATAAAGAAACAACTTCAACCTCCTTTTATTTAAACGCTCTGTCAACACGTTTTCAGATCATCATGTTTCGTTGTCTTCTAATCATCCTTTATTATTTCTATTCTTTAATTTATGTCTATTTCTGCATTTTTTACAATTATTTATGCATCTTTTTCTTCCCTCTTTCTTCCCTGTCTGTGATTTTTTCCCTGCTATCACTTTTATCCCTTTAACTTGTAAAGATTCATATCGACTTCTTGTTTTAACTTCACCTTGGACGAGACTTGTTCTCCGTTACTGTCTTCCTGAGTTTCCTGCTTTTGCTCGACTGTCAAAGCACTTTGTAAACTCTGTTTTAAAATGTGCTCTATGAATGAAGTGTTATCTATCATTTATTTAGTGATCTAGCAGTTTGGCGCAACGCTGCTGTTTGTGAGTTGAGTTGACGAGTTTGTAGATGATGGCGTCATATTGCAAATTGCAAATATGTTTTTATGTGTCTAACGGACAAAATAAGCCAGTTTAATGCATCAAGTTGCATTGAAAAGTAGGATAAAACACTGCTCACCAGGTATATAACTTTAAACTACAACAGCACAAAACATCTGCACATTCAGTCTCTGCACAAATCTGTTTTATGTGCTTTTAGTGATGAGAATTTTCCATTTCTCTCAGTTTTTCTGAGCCTTTACCTTCAATCGTTTGGAAAAATGACTCAAAAGAGTAATCGAGCAATTATTCCTCGTCCCTGCATGAAGGTCAAAGGTCAGCAGATCCGTCGAGGTGGAGGTGAAGGACTTTGTGCTGTGCAGGTAGCAGCTTGAACCTGTGACAGGATGCAGGATGGAGGACGGGGGGAGGAGGGTGGAGGATACGGGAGGAGCAGCAGCAGCGGTGGCGGCGGTTGCTACAGGGCTTTAAATCCCAGGCAGGAGATCTTAAGGGAAGCTTTACCGGTCAAATCTCCTGTCATCCGATTACTGACTGCTCTTTACCTCGGGATCAGAGAGAGGGAGGAGGGAGGGCGGTGAGCGCGGTGGGAGACGTGGAGGGTCAAACATCAGCAGCTTCTCCTCCACCGTCCTGTTCTGACACATAAATGCAGCTGCTCTCAAGTGTCGTCTACAACCAACAGTCGAAAAAGGTGTCTGACTTAGTGAGAAACAAAGCCTCGTTTCCAGTAGCAACCGAACCTGCAGCGTAGCAGTGTGCAGACAAAAGAGAGGTGGATGACGTTCGGCCTCGTGCGATAGACGCTGCTGCAGCTTACTGCTGCCACACCTGAGGCACCAATCCTCTTTGGCAGCTTCCCTAGAATCCAAAGATCACCTTCAAAGGGTTTAAGGAACCGTTAGATCGGACGATGAATCATTTCACGAGAGAAATCAATGCTTCAAGACGCGGTTAGAAACAGCAGGGGTAGCCTTTCTGCGTGAGAAATGGCTGAGTTTTATAAAACAGGAAAGTAAACACTGAAGGGAAACTCATGCTTCTCCAAAAAAAAGAGAAAAGCACAAACTTCAGCTGCAGCTACGTTTCATGCCGAACAGCCGGCCATGTATGGAAAATCTCCGTTAACAACCAAGTTTCCCATCAATCTCCGTGGTGCAAATTGAAGGAAAGATCCACTTCCTGTTTCTCAAACCTCACAGAAAAACAAAAATCCTTTCCTCGAGATTTTTTCTTTAAAATCTCTCAAAGTAAGAACGACGCTCCAAATCTTCTCCAACAGCAGGAGAAGCACCTGAAGAAACTTCAGGAGCATAAAAGAGGGAAACTCACCTTCTCTTCTCTTCTTCTGCAGCGGTTGCAGCTCCTGGTATCTCCGACTCTGTGTCTTCAGACTCCCACAATCCCAGGATGCACCACCTGCGAGCTGGCTCCTCCGACGCTCTCCCCCGGCAGACTGCTAGCAGCTTACTTGTGAAAAACTCTCTCTTTCTCTGTCCCTTCCACCACAGTGAAGAACAGATGAGGATTGGAGGGGATGAAGGAGATAAGGGATGAAGGGATAAAGCTCAAAGATGGAAATAGAGAGGCAAGGAGAGAGAGAGAGGGGAGAGAGAGAGACGGGGAGAGGGAACATGGCGAGAGGAGGCAGGTAAACCGATTGGGGGGAGAAAATCAGGTTATGAGGTCAAAAGACAAGAGCAGGTGAAGAAATGAGAGAACAAGGACGGGAAGAGAAAGGGAACAGGTGGGGATGTAATGTGAGAATATGACCGAGGAGAGAGAAAAGATTGTGGAGGGTTTGTTGCACCTGTTGCACAAAAATAAGCAACAAGTAACAACAATCATGCATGAAGTAAAACAAATTAAAGAATATTCTGGTGTTTTATGACTCAGCCGACCAATTTAGATGAGCTGCTGATGCATGAAAGCAAATCAAAAGCCAAAACTAATGAAGAAGGTGCAATTAACCGTATTTTAAACTGTTTAAAAAAGCAGATAAAATCACTTGAAACCAGTTGTGCACAAAAAATGTGGAGGACAGAGAGATTATTGTAATTCCTGGTTTGATTGTCTGGATGTATGAACATTGTCCTGCGATATCAGAGAGGTGACTTTGTTCTCTGGTGCATGGATGGATGGATGGATGGATGGATGGATGCATGGATAGTCTGAGTCGGAGGTTGACAGGGGTGAATTGGTTTGTCAGAGCTAATGAGCTGAGCCCGGTTAATCAGGGTCTAATGGGATATCCGGGAACGTGCAATCTCGTTAGGGAATTAGAGCAGGTCAGGCAAAACATGCGTCACACCTGACACACAGCGGAGGCCGAGACGAGAACTGGATCAACAGTCAAAGTTTTGTCACGCCTCTTTTCTTTTCTTTCCAAATTTCGGATCTGTCTTTTGGAAATCTTTTCTTCTCCCGTCAGATCGGACAACAGAGAGAGAGAGAGGGGGAGGTCAGATATATTTGGATGCCGACGGTGAGACGGGACAGGAGGGAGGTTTGGGTCGGGTCCTCACAGGAAGGAGAGCAGCGATTGGTCGTCACTGGGAGATGATCTCGTTTGGTCCGCCTTCTTTGACAACATGTAATCTGAGCTGATTTTTTCTTCTTTTAGGTGCTGTTGGTTATCAACTCTGCACGAGTTATAATCTGGTGTGATGTGAGATTAGTTTCACCTACGAAGGAATAGTTTCACCTTCCTTACTTCCATCTGGTCAGAACTTATTATGAATTCAATCCCAACAAAATGATTCACACAAGTCGGGACACGTTCATGGTAACAGGTGATAGTATCATGATCAGGTGTGAAAGGAGCATGAACTGTCCATCGGAGAGAGAGACAGACAAGGAGGGATTCGCACAGCATCCTGAAACAGTCCTCACATTGTTTCCTCCAGTAGATGCTCAGATACTTGTGTACAAACAGACTGGTAAAAGTAGAAGTACTGATTGACAGCTTCTTTACCCCTGTAAAAGTAGAAGTACTGATTGACAGCTTCTTTACACCTGTAAAAGTAGAAGTACTGATTGACAGCTTCTTTACTCCTATAAAAGTAGAAGTACTGATTGACAGCTTCTTTACTCCTGTAAAAGTAGAAGTACTGATTGACAGCTTCTTTACTCCTGTAAAAGTAGAAGTACTGATTGACAGCTTCTTTACTCCTGTAAAAGTAGAAGTACTGATTCAGCTTGTTTACTCCTGTAAAGTAATAGATTACAGGCTCTGACATGTACTCAGAGTATCAGAGTAAAAAGTCTCCCTCTGAAGGACATTTGTGTTCAAAGCTAACTGAAGCTCACGTCATATTAATAGAATTCAAAGACTATTAAAGTTAAAGGTAGAATCAGTAGGATTTGTCCCAGCTGTTCCTGAACGCACCACAAAGACAGTTGATTGTTGAGTCTCATTCCCAGGACGTCAAATAGACACATGTTGGGTTGGTAAAGCGTCCCGAGCAGCAACAAAGAGAGAAAATCAGAAACTCTCTGCAGATACGAGACACTAACACGCCTTTTCTCCACATTCCAGTCTCCCTCTCTGTCTGTTTACGGCTTCTTACGTCTGCCGTGCGTGACGCCAAATAAGAATAATTCACCTCAAATGCTTTAAACTAAATTAACAAGCTGGTTTTGAAAATGTGAGGAGGAGAAAGTTCAGATATTTGTGTTCAGATGTGGAGAGGAGAAGTCACACAGATATTCAAGTAAAATACAGATAAGTGACTGATTGTATTTCCACTTCCTCTTTCTGTTTTGGAACTGGGGTTGCAGCCGATTTCCCAGCATGCCCTTCAGAGAGCTCACTTGATTGAAACTTTATGGATGTCTGTAACAAATACAAAGAAAAGCTCTTTCCTCTTATGGTAATGAAAATGCTGCCATTGATGATGAAGTTTTACACT